>NC_034410.1:46135442-46195894 GCF_002078875.1 Numida meleagris | reverse complement strand
AAGGAAGGAAGGAAGGAAGGAAGACAATAAATAAATATGTATTTAAAGTATTTTCATATACAAAACTGATGATATCCTTTTCAGCCAGTTCAAACCTCAAAAGAGTACCAAGAGACTTTGGGTATAACAGTAGTCTTTATGGGTTTCTTCATCTAAGAGGAAAACTCTATTTCCTTGCACAAAACACTAAGATATGACATTGAAGAAAGCAGACAAATTGTGGAGGCAGCAGATGCCTCCAGTGCCTCTAGGCTGGAATGGTGTAGAAAGCCAGATACGGATAACTGGCTTAAAAATTTTAAAGCTGTGAAAGACTTGGGCAGGATTTAGAAGCAAAAGTGAAACTCCACATCAGAATTCACATCTAGCATATTTGGGTCTTGACAACATTTATTTAGGCAATAGAAGCATGGAAGACCCTGCTAAAAAAAATGATATGGTTTGATCAACTTCAGCCAAATGGATGAGTGCCAGGAGACTTTCTCAAAGATAGTCATGCTGTCAAAATACAGACAAATCTCAGCTGGGATGTTTCTAAAGGCTAGTCTGAAGTGGCTACTAGAAATCAGTAATTCAGATTCTTCTATCCTAGAGAAGCTCTAACAAGGAGAGTAAGACTTGGAAGGATTGAAGTCCTTGTCTATCACCAATGGGTGTTCTTTCATCTAGAAGCATACGTTAGGGACAAACATTCTCAAACTGGACCTGGAGGGTTAAAATCAACCCACTGGGTCTGAAAGCAGTCATGGTCTTGCTCTAAGCAGTCAGTAGCGGTCCATTCAAACCAGGTTCACCGAACTTCCATACATTTGTGAACAACTGTTTTCAAAGATGAAGCTTGGGAAGAGTACAATTTCATAAAAAATGTCTGATGAACACCTTGAGAGCTCACTGAGAATTGCAACCACTGACACTGAACAAGGCTGATGCATTAGTTTCACAAAAATAAATCAAATATCCCACAGATGTTTTTGTTGCTCTTTTTTAAAACGTTTTAATAAAAAATACAAAAAAAAAAGTTTTGTCATATACATTAACTATATTATGTATTTTTCATGTGACCCAAGATAATTCCTCTTCACTTAGTACAGCCCAGGCAAGCCAAAAGGTCGGACACCCATAGTGTACACCTAACATAACATATACACTGCTCATGAGTTTCTGCTTTTTTGTCTGTTGTGGTTCATTTGTGTCAGGAAGTCTTCCAGGATGGAAAAACAAACAAACAAACAAACAAACAAAAAACTACACAATAATGCAGGAGGGTGCAAGTGTCCATTAGTTTCAGCAGCTCCAACCAAAAACACTCTATTAACACTTTGTATAGTTAATTTCTTCAAAGACTAGTAGCAGCAGTCTCTAGTCCTCATCTGTCCCATGGGACCTCTCTCATGTGCAGAAATGCCTGAGTTTCTTCTCAGCTTGCAGAGGAGCAAATCAAGATCTCCCCTTCTTGCACTTCCTCCCAAGCCTGATAATTATTCACAGATCAATGGGGCAGAGTGAACTCAGCAGCCCAAGATAATCATGTAGAAGGGCCATTTGCTGGGCTTCATGTTCTCTGTGGGCATGACACATCACCCTCCAAAGGTACATGATGCTGCACTTAATGCTATGACTAATGTGACTGCCCTAAGACAACACTGCTGGCATTTCTTTAGTAACTAATGCAGTGGTAGTACCTTGCCCCTCACTTATGATGGATTGATAGACAGCTACCTGCAGTTGTGCTGAACATTACTTTCCAACTTTACTTTGTTTTTTTAGTTTTCCTGTGGGGGATGATGCTTGCGAAAGGATAACACAAATGCAGCTGAAAGCCCATCTGCCCTTTGAACTCCCCAGTATTCTTCCCAGAAGGACTGTCTTATTATTTCTGCTCAAGGATACACGAAGTTGGCTGCATGCCCAGATTTGCATCTGGTGTCTAAAAAGAAAAATAACAATTTGCTTCAACACTGTGTTTGAGGATGACAGGGGAAGAGAACAAGTTGAAGCTGACAAACTGAGCCACTGTCATGGAAGTGAACTCTCAGATATGTCCTATCCATAGCCTGAACATGTTACTCCTTGGCCTAAGAACAGAGGCCAGAGAATGCAATTTTTTCCTCATATATATATCCTTGCAAAAGCAAACTATGATAGATTATAATGGGATTTATTTCAAGATCCAGTCAACTTCCAGTTATGTTTTATGATTGCCTTGATAGTATAAGTCCTTCAAACATGTGAACCAATGTTCATCCTCCACAGCCTAAGCAGACCTTGTGCCAACCTGCCAGCCTCTGAATATTTCTTGAAGGTATGGAGCAGTCTCTCGGCACCACAGCTTCAGCATGCTTGTGAACATTAAGGTTCTTTAAAGTTCTTCAGGGCTTCAGGCATACTCTGAAGGAAAAAAATAATCTCTGTTTTCAGAAGTGCACAAAAGCCCATCCATTTTCCCCTCTTCTGTGATGGTAATGTTAGCAGTTGCTTCTTGACAGTACACAAACAAATACAAAGTAATTTTTCCAGAATCACCAGCTGAGTATCTCCACTTTTGACTCCTTTACCAGACAGTCACACAACTAATTTTCAGTTGATGAGTTCATAGTTGAACATAGTTCAGTTGATGATGTCATAGCACTCTATAGATCGCATTAATCCTCAGTCTGCTGTACAGTTTTTGTCATTGTGGATAACAGGACTTGAAAAATTTGGTACCTAGTGTGCAATGGCTGTTCCAGAAAGAGGTCTAGTACTTCCTCTTCTGGATGATGTCTTCAGCTGCAGACCAGTTGTCTCACATTCCTCCTGCCCAGGCCATTACTTGGAGCCTTGGTCCTCCTTATAGACAGCAGCCCAACATCTGTACCACCAGGCACACTGCTCAATAGACTGTCCTCTTACAGGCAAATGTGAGGGGCATTCCCTTCTCTAGACCTTTCTTGTGGACACCTATGGAAAGCTCTTCTGAAAGTTCAAACCCTTTAGTTTTTAGCCCCCATCAAGGTTGGTATGGTACATTCTGGCTTGTTCACTTCTTTTTCCACATCACTCTCCATGGGGTTTGGTATCATCACTGATGCCCAAGTTTTGTCTCTGGCTGAAAAATTTTCATTTGACAGTGTGGTCCTTTGACAGACATATGCTGTAACTGTATATTCTTATCACCAAATAGCCCTCTTTACTGAAACCATTTTATTGATGCTTTCTTAAGTCTTTCTAATAATACTTATTCTACTTGTCATTCATATGCTATGAATTATTCCCAAGGCTGCCTTGACAAGGGATGGCTCATAACTATAGCAACTCTGAAGAAAACTGTAGTCTTACTTAACGGTAGGCAAAAGCTCTGTCAAATTTCAAAGAAGTGAGACTTTGCTGAACACTGTGAATCAACATACATTTTGAGAAGTTGTTGTAACTTAAAAAACAAAGTGGTAAATGCTGCCTTTGCCTTGGAAAGGTGTCCTCAGTCTTCAGCCTAAATATGCAAGCATTTGCATGACTTTTCACTTACATATTAGTATTATAAGCACTTCTTTCCATAAAAGCAGCTGAAGGAAGGATCTGATGTGTCTAATCTCTCAGATAACCAAGTCAGCATGAGGAAACATGTCCTTAACCAGTCCACAACTGAAAACTTGCTGCAGTGAGGGTGTTTTGCGTAGTGTCAGCACGTTCGCTAGCGATTAACTAACCTGTAATAACTATCCTGTTCTTACCACAGGATGTGCAGCCTCCTAATTTTTGTGGGATAGACGATCAGTTTTCTGAGGAAGGGTATTTCTGTGGATTGGGTTCTGTTTTGCTGAAGCATGTCCGTGTGAAAAAAAAAACTCAGCCCTTTCCCAGGCTTGAGATCTGCATTGAATAGGAAGACAATGTTCACTATTTTAAGGTTAACGACCAAGTAGATTTTCCTTCCTTCTGACTGTTGCTTAGCCAAGATTATCAGTCTTCACTCTCAATCCTTACATTACTTTGGATGCCTCTTTAGGTGAATTAATGTTCATACTACTTTAAACATAGCTTTACAGGGGGATGTACATTTCAAATATGATCTCTATATGTAGTGGCCACAATATATTGTGGATGTATTTCTATAAACGCACCCTAAAATAAGCAAGAGAAAGAACAGATGGAAAATATTTTTAAAGTCTTTGTAAGAAATTCCAAGTAATTTCCAGAAACTATGTCAAAGTTTGCATAACAATAATTGCACCCACAGTTGTTACTTCTAGAAAGATTTGGTACTTTATGTATAGGACTTCATAGTCTTGTATTGCATTTTTACAGCTTTTGAAGTCTCATTTAGAGTTTGGAAAGTGAAGCTATTGGAAACTTGGCTTTTCCTTCTAGCTAATGGCCAACCAAAACACTGGACATGTCTTGTCTGATGTAAATGATAGGATACTATGTTGTGATGTGTGTATTTTAGAGACCAAATCCCTGTTTGTAGAGGTTTTATGTTGACATGGGAATCATGCGCCACTTCATCAGTAATTTCACTCTCAAACCAGCATAATTATAATAAAAATACAATAGAGTAGAACTAAGCCACAATTGAAACATCAGCTTTCTATCCTGTCCCACCACTCGTGAATGAGATGTGAAAAGTTCAGGCTTACCGTAACTCTGGGCTGGTGCCCAATACACAGGATTTCGTTCAGTAAAAACAAATATTTTCAAGTCCTTATTGCTTTTTTTTTTAAGATTGTAAGCAGACCAGCCTATAAAAACACTGACATACCAACAGATGGCTTCCTTAGCTTAGTCTGCTTTGATAGTAGGTGACGCTAATACATTAATAGAAGACACTCTTCTGACTTTGCCCTCTCCTTTAAAGGACTGACATTTTCTATGGCACCTGTCTGATGAAACGTGCTAAGATTAATTTCTCTTTGTTAAGACGCCTATTAAATAGAAAATTTTCTTAAAGAATTCTATTTATTCTTTTCATCATTTTTTCTCCACTGATTTTCTTCTAAGCTCTCAGTACTCTGTCAACTTGTCATCTTTAAACAGTCACTCAGATGCATTTGTTAATCTTGTGATATTAGCGCACAGATAACAAACATTGCCATGATGCTGTAATGCTTTCATTTTTAATATCAAAGTGATCCCAACACAATAATCTCTGGGAAATCTACACACAGGTCAAAAGGCAGCGAGGTATCCATGAGCTAACTGATTTCAAGGTGTTGGTTCAGAATCTTGCTGTTGTGGAAGTAGTTGTCCTTGGAGACTCATTCTGTTTTCTGTTCTTTGTACCTCACCTGTGCTTGCATAGTTGCTATTCTCTTCTGTGTGAGTTTTCTAACACCTGATACAGGCTGATCCTCCTTCAAAAAGCAGCAGCATTGCTGTGGTCACGCTGAGTGAGGTGTTCTTGTCAACTTTCAGATAATTCTCACATAATTTGAAATGCAAGGGAATTAATTCACTCTTCAGCACAGGATCAAGAAATTAAAATACTCCTCTAATTAGCCCTAAATGTTTTTTAAGTTCTGTCTTCAAAAACTGGAACAGAAAAGGTTCCAGTTAGACTTACGGCTTAGGTCACAAGGACATTAAGTAAGCTTTCTTTGGCCCGGATACATACCTCTGTTTTAGTGTTTGTTGCTGTTTGCCTCATTTCCAATCTCTTTCTAAAGGCAAACACTAGCTTTAACTAGAGCAGAACTCCCATTACTTGTACAACACATAAACAAAAAAATCTAGGCTCAGATCCCAAAGTCTGGGAAGAAAACAAGAAAACCAAATATGGTTCTTCTTCACAGAGGCTCATGCAGCTACCACTTTCAGAATAAACATCTATTTGATAAAGACTTTCACCCTTGGACAGCAAGATCTTCCCTTTGACGGCTGTAATCTGGTGCCTGGGACACAGCCCCATGCTTCTGACTGCAGGCATGGGAGCACTTTACAGACATCTGAATGGAAGCACATGCATACAGCTGTTTATGAGAGCATTTACAGACAGAGGCAAACATATGTCTCTGCACCTCTCTGGTCACAAATAAGCTCAGTTGTTGCAGCACCACTTTCCTCATCACGATGGTATGGAGCTTGACTTGTGCTGAAATTAGACACCTCGGGTGTTACTGAACCACATCACTAGGAAGTTTTCTCCTTCCTTAACTTGCTTTTGCCTCTGCCACCCAGGAACACCAGCCCAAAAAGCTGGGTAATTTCCCAAAGCTATTCCTGTGCTGTGTCTGGGACTGGAGAACAGAACTCCTCTTGCTCAAACCCAGAGGTTTGAAGATGGGTGGAGGGAGGTCAGGAGATGAGAACCACTGCATAATATAATGGAAGTGTAAAGATCAGAAGCAGTGAGCAGGCTGCAGATTAGTTAAGACCACCTTTGGAGGCTACCTGATTTGAGTAATATGTACCTTCAAGTTCATCTTTCTGAGAAAATATCTTACATATCCCTGGCATAAACAGATGCTTACCTTGCTCCTGTAGCTCTGAGAATACCCCAGGTCAGAAGTCACAAGCAAAATCTGATTCTAGGCCTCTCCTTTGCTTTAATCTAATAGATCCATACTGCATGCTTTATGCTTTGTAGATGAAAACTTGGGGTAGAACACTGGTAGTTCAACCAGGATGAAGTACCTGTATAGTGTTGATAACTATTACTGCAACAGCATTAGAAACAGTCATACTACATTATGGATTCCCTTCATCCTGCACATAAAGAGATTGAGAATGGGACTTGCAAAAAGAGAGAAGGTTCACAAGGACTGAACAAAAAGTGAGGGAAGGCAACAAGTCTTTAACTCCAGAGAGAGCAGATAAACACAGCCAAGCAGGACTTGCACTTTATCGATAACTCAAAGGACAGGTCCTACATCAGTACCTGAGCTGTCTGAACACATTCAGCTGTTAAGAATATAAGAAAATAAGAATATAAATTACACCCAGCTGGGCCAGGGCCATGGTTGATACAGTCAGTTGTGGTCTCCAACAGCAGTGATAGGAGATACTTCTCAGGAAGAGCGATGTCTGTGGTCCATTCTCCCCCTTACTTCTCCAGCATTTGCAATTTGGAGGTTGGGGGAGTTAAGGGGTACATCCTTCTCTATTTTCCTTACTATTTCTATATGGACCAGTTGATGGTTAATTTGTTTAGTCCTGCTTTGCAATACTGTCCTTGACCTCCTCTTCTGACCCTGCCTCTGTCTGCCACAGAACTTGGTAAAGCATGGTCCATTATCTATGTAATTTTTATGTAGCATTCCAGTTGAGTATTTCTCCTGGTACAAGATGAATTCAACTATGCAGCTCTTCATTTGATGCCTCACAGAGATCTGGTTTTGGCAGAGTCACTGCCTATTGTGGAAAGAGCTCATGCTTTAAATGCTTTTGTACAGCAGCAGGTGCCAGCTTCGAGCCAAATAATCCTCTATTAATTGCATGTGAGTTTCCTTCCACTGTGGACAATCAAAGAGAACAAGACAACTTTTTCCCAGCAAGAAGCGCACCCGGGGAATGTGTTGTAACTGCAGCATGGCCCTGCTGTCAGCAAGAGGAAAGGAGACCAGCAGAGGAACAGGAGGGGATGTTTCCAGCATCCCTGGCATGGGGGCCGCACATCCCCCTGGCCCCTAGTGTGCAGCAGGACGCGGTGCTGCTCAGGCAGGAGGGCTTTGAGGACAGGTTTGACGAGGCATTCCTGGGCAAATAAGCCTTGTGCCAGTGAGGTCACAGCCCTGGCAGCAACGCCATCAGTTAATAAGATGCAAGCTCGAATTCAAAGCCTGTCCCTATGGGGGACACAGCTCTTTGGGCTCAGTGCCATGAGGTGATGACTCAAGAGCTTTTCCTGTGTGCTGGAAAGGGAACTCGCTTTTACCTAAACTGGTGACCAGCCAAAACATATCTAGGGAACCAAGCTCAGCTCCCACAGAGCCGGTGACGGGCAATGCAGCCCACAGCTGCCTCCCCACACCACACTGCAGTGTGACGGGAGGGATTTCCCAGCAGAGCAAAGCCCCTGTGTCACAGACTGAGACACACAAGCATTTCCTTCCCCATTTCTGAAGCTCAGGGCAGGATTCAACACGGCAGCTGCTTTCCATTTTTAATCAACCATACGCAGCACATTGTTTTGTAAGGGCAATAATTAGCTTTACCATAAATTTTCTCAAATTGTTAACACCTTGTGCTAATGGTCCCTTCAAACTAAATGGTTTCTTTTAGGAATTCATTCATCAGCTTTAAGAAATCTTAATTTAAAAAAAAATAATAATAAATCTGCTATCATCGTTTTCCTGGGCTCCAGAATTGTTTCGTTTTCAAAAAGACGAGGTTATAAAAGGAGAGGGGAGGATTAGGGGTTAGAGAAAGGGTCTTCACCAGAGCGCGGTGGGCGTGGAGCAGGCTCCCCAGGGCAGTGGGCATGGCCCCATGCCGGAGCCCCAAGGAGCATTTATTTGGGCAATGCTTTCAGACATAGGGCTTGGCTTTTGGGTGGTCCCGTACGGCGCCAGGACTTAGACTGGTGATCCTCGTGGGCCCCTTCCAACTCGGGATATTCTGTGATTCTGCGTTTCTATTATATTTCTGAAGCCGGTAACGCTGGTTACCCTTCTCCCACGTATATACTGCCTTTGAGCTGCCCGACAGCCGGCGGGTTTCGGCGCGGCGCGGTGCAGCGTGCCGGCTGCCCAGGAGGGGGGGCCAGCTGCACGCCCCACGGCAGCGCTCCGGCTCCTCGCCTGGCGCCCGGAGCTCCGCGCCGCCCGCCTTGTACCTGCTCTGAGGGGCTTCGCTGAACATTCTTAAAGCATATCCAAAGTAGGGCAACAAAGCTGGTGAGGGGTCTGGAGCACAAGTCTTACGAGGAACGGCTGAGGGAGCTGGGACTGTTCAGTTTGTAGTAGAAGAGGCTCAGGGGAGACCTTACCAAACTCTACAACTCCCTCAAATGAGGTTGTAGTGAGGTGGGGTTCGGCCTCTTCTCCTGTGTAACTAGTGATAGGATGAGAGGTAATGTCTCAAGATGTGCCAGGGGAGGTTCAGGTTGAATATTTGGAAAAACTTCCCTGAAAAAGTAGTGAGGCACTGGTACAGGCTGCACAGGGAGGTGGGGCGGTCACTGCCTCCACAGGTGTTTAAGAACCGTGTAGATGTGGCACTGAGGGACGTGGTCTTGGACTAGTGATCTTAGAGGTCTTTTTCAACCTTTATGATTCTATGGTTCTATGAAAGGAAAACAGAGAGGAGGAGGAAGAGGGAGGAAACAAGGGCTAGAGGGTTTCAGCACTGCTTTCCAATGGTTTAAATAGCTGTGGTCAAAACACTTGCTGAAGCAACATTAGAATTTTCAGCCTTGCAAGAACCGGCAACACTAAATATTGAGATGCATTGACTGTCCACAGAGGCAATTATAGCTGATAGTACCATATCTGTAAGTCTGTTTACGGAAGGCTGCAACTGCACTTAGCTCTGCTGGTCAGCTGTGTTGGGGTTTGCAGGGTTAGCATTATAAATAATTCTTGGGTAATGTTCAGTTTGGTGAAACACCCTGTCTTCCTTACAGGGCAGTTTCTGTACAGTAATCAGGACATATTTCCTCTTTTAACAGAAGAAAATATACCAAAGGGTCATACTAAAAACGTCGGACCGAGACTTTTTTTTTTTAGTTTTTAGTTTTTCTCATTTTTAGTTCTCATTTTTCATGCAAACGTTTCTGTTTCAGTAAGACTGGTCACAAGAATGTGAAACTTATGGTCTCCCCTTTTAAACTTTACCAAATGCTTATCCACACACGTGCACATTCACAAGATTAATTTCACTAGATGTATTTCTGTGCAAAAAGGAACTTGCTTAGGTGGAATCAATGGACAGATAAACCCAGAAATATGTAAAAGAAGATAAAAGACAATAATCAGACCCAGAGGAGAATATCTATTGCAGTTCATGCACAAAAGCATAGCAAAAATGGGGTAATTAATGATGTGTACATGGATTGCATATAGTTTTCATACACAGCTAACAAGATGGTTTTGGGTACAAAAAGAGTTTTAAAGTTTATTTCTGCTTATCATCAGTTTACACAAGACATAAATTGTAAAAAGTTTGTTAAATATTTGAAACTGCTTATTTGCACTCTTGCTAAAGGCGTCCAGTAAATTCTAACAGTGGGTGAAGAAGTTTTAGTAAGGCAGGGGAGCTCAGTAGGGGAGAAAAAAGAAATAATGTACAGAAACCAGCCCTCTGTGGGTGGAAATGAAGAGGTATCAATGGGGGTAAATTAGTAGAAAATAATAACACACATTACAAAGATAAGGCAGGAGAAGGGGAAAAGACAAAGAATTTGCAGAGAGTGAGCACATGAGTGAGCATGGCCAAAAATGACAAATCGCCTGTGAAACTGCCCCGTAGCTCTCTGCTTGCTCAAAGCGCTTTCCTAAAACCAAGAGAAATTCAAAGTGGTCTTTTGTCTAAAACTAAAGCACAAGCATTTCTTTCTTCCTCCCAAGTGAATAAGCTCTTATCCTTAAGATGGGATTTGCCTTATTTTACTGATGGGAAAGAGCTCAAATAAGAATATTGCTGGCAAACCACTTGGTGTTGGGTGTAATGAAGCTTCTCTTAAAATCAGGTAGTGGGAAGGAGAGGTTCTCTTCAGGGCACAAGGCTGCAAAGTTTGGTTCATGAATGTGTTAGAAATGTAGGGGCTTTTAACATATGAGGCAACAAAGACGTGCAGAAGGTATGTATGTAATTTCACATCATACCAAGAGGTGCGTGCAAAGTGGCGTGTCAGTCTTTTAATGTAGCAGCGCTCTGAAATCTGCTGAACAGTGCTGCACAGCTGCTGCACTGCATATTAAGTAGCAGTCACCACCTGCACGAGTACCATTGCATCATCTTAAATACAGATTTAGAAAAGAATGGGCTTTATCTGAATGCCTAACAAATGCTGGACTTTGGCTCTCGGTTCCACTTAGTCATTTTTTTTGCCGTGAGGCAAGCTTAAAGCTCCTGTACTGGGTTGTTCATTCACTTTAGCTGAGCCACATAATTGAAGAAAGCATTAACATCATCTGTAAGACTGAAGTGTAATAGGTAGGTTCTGTGAGAAGATTAACTCTAGACTCTTTGTAATTTCTTGATGAATATTTTCTTCCTGCCTTACTGCAGAAATACTTGATCAACTCCCAGAGAGATAATATAGTTAGATTGCTATCTGATCACCCCAAGTACTTCACTTTTCCTGAAGGAGAAATAGACATTAGGAGCTTACCAGCAAAACCAACATAGGCATTCACTTAGAGCTAGACAGGGATCTTCAGATGTGGGTTTGCAGCTTGAGATTTGAGAATCAGTCAAGAACAGGAAAATGAACCTTCCACCACATCCTCAAAAGCATTCAAGCAGATCTGTTCCTTTGATTTCAAATGTGATTTGGGGGTGTAGTGACTCGGTACATCTTTGTGTCTCTCTTTAGAAACCATGCTGAATTACAGGATTATTGTGGGCACTCTGTTACAGGAATTGACCAACACATTTTGGCTGTTTTCCATAGCACAAACACCTAAAGACCTCACATCAGAGAGTGATCCATACAACATTCATCTGCTTGACATAATGAGGCACATCAGAGACAACAGTTGCAGTGCACTTCCTTCATGTTAGAACATTAGCCTGTGTAAAAACAATTAACCAATGTCCCAACACCAGCAGTGATAGCAGAGAGCAATGCCTTGCCCTCCCTTTAAAGCCTTTACACCTGTTGGCTGCCCCAAAACATGGCACTGTGATGAGCACCCACATGGCAGTTCCAGCACCGGCCTAGGCTCTGTACCATAGTCCAGCCCCTGGCAAAGCCTTCTTGCTCCCTTCCATCCACTGAGGGCAGCATTAAGAAGAGTTTATTTGCCTCCATTTGGTGTCCTTCTTGCTGCCTCCTAAGGCTGAGGTATCCTGTTTGCATTTAAGAGATCTCTAGAAAGAAATTTATACCCAGTGACTTTAATTAGATTTTACCTACTATCTATCAACCATCTTCTGAATATGGAGAATAAATTCCTGCAGCCCTCAGAAAAGAAAACCCTAATTGTCTTTACAAAGGAAGACAGGATATAAAACTGAGACTAAAAGTGTTAAGAAAAACACATTCATGTTATCCTGTTCTGGTTGCTGGCTACTTCTTATGTCGATGAACATATTATTGTTATTACCATACACTTTCTACCGAGGAACAGGCTTGAAGACTGAAAATGGAAACTTAAGTAGAAGCAGAGGGATACTAAAAGAGGAAGGTTTCAGGATGTAAACGATGAGTCCTGACCCTGTGCTTCTCTTTCCGCTTGCTTGCTCCAGAAGATTGCAGACACTCCTTCCTTAATGCCCTGTAATAAGCACATGGGGACAGAATCCAAGGTGACAATTTCAGTGGAATGTTGACTGAGAGCCAGGTGCAACCTGCTTTATGCCTCTGGAGAGAGAAGCAGGCACTTCATTCTCTGTGTGCATGCAAACTTCAGCACTAGGACAGAGAGGAATGCCTTTGTTAGTGAAGCACTGTTAAGAAACTGCATCGTTTTTCTTTACATGATGTAATGTTGTCTGTCCCTCCCTATTCTCAGATCGATGGAGGGCTAGGAAAATACCACTGAACAGCCTGGAAAATCTAGCTTGTTATCCTACACTCAGCTCATTCTCTCTGAATCTGCACTGCAGTGTGTCCTCTCTGTGGACAGCACTGCAATCATGAGATTGATTGGTTTCATCTGTTCATAAAAAGAGACTTTCAAAGCCAATTTCCATATAATTTAATCTTTCTAAATTTACCAGAGTGTTGAAGTCGATTATAAGCTTCAGAAGTTAAGGCGTCACTTAGCTCACTAAGGTAATTTGAAATTAACAACAATACTGTGCAGGATGCACAAGAAGATATTTCAGTTCTTGGGATTTCAGCAGATCTGAAAACACAGCCTTCGTATATTGTGCTAAGCACTTTAATTACTAAGTATTTTTAGCAAAGCTTAGTAAAGCCTTCCCCAAAAAACCCTTTCTTAGGTTTACTTGAATTATTTGAGAAGTCTTTAAGTAGAAGAAACTGAAACAACTCTTCAACTCGTTAGGATCCCCTCCACAGACCCTAAAGAGCAGGAAAAGCAGAACAAATACTGTTTTCTCTTCAGCAAAATTATGTAAGGAAGCATTTTGACAATGCCAACAGAAGAGAGGCAATAGGCC
Source organism: Numida meleagris (assembly GCF_002078875.1). Classification (NCBI taxonomy): domain Eukaryota; kingdom Metazoa; phylum Chordata; class Aves; order Galliformes; family Numididae; genus Numida; species Numida meleagris. The sequence goes on along the minus strand of NC_034410.1, from coordinate 46,182,688 downwards.
ACCTAGAAGGAGGCAGAGATCTCTCTTTACCCATTAAACAGATAGCTGGTTGGTTCTGTGCGCAGTTATGAGGCCTGAGTCTCAGCAGGCTAGTTATCCCATTTATTTATTTTACACCAATTTATTCCCTTAAAAAATTGGTCAGTTGTGTGCAGGAGTATTTACTCGTGACATCAATGGTTACACTCAGCCTGCACAGGCCTTAGAGTGCTGAAAGCTAGGCTGTATTTGTTCACCTTGGTTATACTTTCAAAATGTAACTCTGTGCTTTCTTGTAGTTTGATAACTAGACACAAGGCCTAATTAACAGTGCCTTTTCATGTGTTTTCATAAATTATGCTGCGAATCTGTTCAGCTAAATGTCAATCACACTTTGTTTAAATGTGCATTTATTTCAGTGTGCAGTGACAGGGCTGCTGCTTTTGCTTTTACAACACATGAAACAAAATGCATCAAAACACCTTGGAGACAAGTAATTCTAACACAGGCTGCTACTGAGATTCAGAAGCCTTTTTCTTTATGTTTACATGAAACGTAACGATAATTCCTAAGTATAAATACTTGCCTGGAAGGCAGAAGTGATATTTGGTAAAATAACTGAAAGAAAAAACATAGGGAGATAATCAAAGTAAAATTACATGGATAAAAATAAACATTTCATCACAGAGAAGAGACTGATGGGAGGGTCATCATGGTGGACTACAGCTCCTCATGAGAGGAGCAGAGGTGCAGTGCTGAATGTCAGTGACAGGACCCAAAGGAACTAGACTCCCTCAAGGGTAGAAAGGCCTTGCAGAGAGATCTTGACAAATGTGAAGGCTGGGCAATCATCAGGTGCATGAAGTTGTACAAGAGCAAGTAACTGAAAAATGCAAAGGACAGGAAAGAGTTAATTGCTGTCAGTTTGGGACTGAAAGACAGCAAGATACTGGAAGTACTGAAATAAATAGACATCATATCCTGATTTATTTATCTTTTCGTTCCATGGGTTCAAACTGGGATACAACCCAAATCTTCTTCATCCATATTTTTTTACTATTAAGGATTTCTACCTCTAAAATTCCTGGAAACACCCAGAGAAAGAAATGTAGATCAGAGCATTTACTGTCATTCTCCTCTCCTCTATCACCAGGGCTTATTTTCTTGGAACCTTCATCCCTCCCACCAAAATCTTGTAAGAATTGGTTTATGTGTGGAGCAACTGATGTACCTTCCATTGGGCAGCAAATGCTTCTTCCTCTGTCAGAAATTCGGGAACTGATGGAGGTCTTTTGCAGCCATGGTGTATTTTGGTGAATCCATACAGATTAATTTTACTGAAGGAAGCTTTTCATGTTTTCAGTTCGAAACACTTTGACAGGTCCCTTTCAACCAGTTGCCAGAGTTTCTATGGAAAGCTCAGGGCTGACAAGACGCTGGCTTTGCTTTACTCAGAAGAAATATGAGGTAAGCATTTGGCTTCCTCTTCATGTGAAAAAGTTTGTGAATCCTCTTCTTCCTTTATCCGTGCTGCAGCAGCATCCCAAATTGTTCCTTGATCCTGTCCCGAAGGATCAGGAGAAGGGGAGCCTGAGGACTCAGTCACCATCTCTGGCTCAGAAACGGAAGATGTTTCTGATTCAGGTGGCTCAATTTTATTTCATTATTATTTTTTGTCTCGGTTTGATGGAAATTTTCATGTAGAGGCATTTCTGTGATGAGTCAGTCTTTGCCCTGCCAGTTGGCAAGCAAAACCCAACAGAATGTTTGGGAGGTTCTGCTGGGAAACACTCAAAAGTCAGAGTGACATCGCTGTGTGGCGCCCAGGGCCTGGCTGGCTGGAGCAGCCAGAGCAGATGTCACTGAACAGAGCCACGGGTATTTGAACTTGAGTCCAAAAGCAAAGAAAACTGTATTTAAAGGGAATCACTCCTCACCTAGATGTTGCTTCCCCTTCCCTATGTGGTCCCTGAATAGCTCCTTTCTGGCCTCCTTGCTGTCCCTCTGGTTCTCCAGGAGCGGAGGAGAGGAATCAGTTTCCCCAGCAGTGTTAACAAAAGAAAATAGCAATCTCTTCCCAGTTTGTTGCCATTTGTTGCAAATGCTCTGGGATTTCAGTAGCACGGCTTCTAGACGGCAGTAGCTGTGTATACCCAGGTGGTGCTCTGCAATGTCAGCAGTGTCCCAGAGGCTGTGCTGTAGGTCCAACTAGAAAAAGACACTAAGTCCATCTTGCTGATGGCATAAGCAGGAGCTGTGCAACCACTCTTTGTTTCCTATGCTTTTACTGGATATTTTAGAGATTTAGAAAGAAACATAACAAAATCAATCATGTTCTGGTTTGACAGCAAGTTGAATCTGAGTCAGCATTGTGCCATGGCAGTCCAAAGGTCCAGCCGTACACGAGAGTGGTGCATCAAGCCCACATTGCCAGCTGGGCAAGGGAAGGTGCTGTCCTGCTGTGCTCTGTGCTGTGTGGCCTCACTTCCAGCACTGAGTATAGTTTTGGGCATGATGATGGGGAAGGGTCTGGAGGGAAAGATGTATGATGAACAGATGAGGCCCCTTGGTTTGCTCAGCCCAGAGCAGAGGAGGCTGCGGGAAAGCGTCATGGCAGCCTACCGCTCCTCGTGAGGGGAGCAGAGGGGCAGTGCTGATGTCTGCTCCTGTGACAGCGACAGGAGCCGAGAGAACGGCATGGAGTTGTGACAGGGGAGGGTCATGCTGGACATCAGGAAAAGGTTATTCAGCTGAGGATGGTCGGGAATGGAACACGTTCCCCAGGACAGTGGTCACAGCCCTCAGCTCTCAGTCATATATTCTGATTTTTGGGTGGTCCTGTATGGACTTGGACTTGATGATCCTCTTGGACCCCTTCCAACTTGAGATATCCTATGGCTCTGTGTTTCCATGAAAGTGGAGAAATTGACTGCATGTTTGTGGTCCTTGATTAAGGAAAAATAATTAGTAACAAAAAGATCTTGCAGGATTTTCCTCACAGTGGAGTTAATTCCTCTCCCCTTTCATCAACGACAAGCAGCAGTGAACAGGGCATTTTGTTGAGAGTTCCAGCTTTGTTGGACAAAGGTGAAGAGATTCACCTTAGCTATCATTCACCATAAAGTTGTTTATAATAAATGCTTAGGGTTCTTGTTTTCAGTTCTGTTCCAGCTCCAGGTTGGCCCGGACTCCTGGTTGCTGCAGCAGTGCATGGAACTCCCTGAAGATGCATGGCACTCTGCTGAGCCAGCCAGGGTGAACGAAGTGACTACCATGCTGAATGTCTGTCTTTTCCTCTCTTGACAGCTAGATAGCTGTATATACATATATTGCAGAGCAGATTTTCATGGCACATTTGTTTGTTAAAATGTAACTGCAGACAAACCCTACAACATATATGTGCATTTGAGAAGCTTTGGGCCTCCATAAGGACAGGGAACACATTTCCCCAAAGGGAAGAATACATTTATTAACTACCTAGATGATTGAGCTTCTGGCATATCCTCCCAATGATTCCAATCGTGTCTGGATTTTCTTGTCCTAATCTGTGTAAATATAAGAACTCTGCTATAACAAGACATGGGAGCTTAAGTGGAATTTAGGTCAGTGACAGATAATCTGCTTTGCCACTTGTTTTGATTGATTCATTAAAATGCAGAGGTATTCACCTTTAAATAAAGCTATCACTGAAAGGCACATGCTGAAGCAAGTTAACGGGATGTTTTTTTTCTAGAAACACATTACATCTTCTAATAGCAATGTAGGTAAACTAGTGTTGCACCACAATTTTTGACTCCTACCTGTGTCATTTTATGTTGAGACCTGCCTAAAGACTTCCAAGATACATGATTCTTATGAAATGAGGAATTAGCACAAAAATCCTGCCATAAATGTAGTGCTTGTAACGTGGAACCAAGAGGATTAGCTATTACAGGATGGCTATCAGCCACCATCACAAGTGGGTGTGGAATCCTGATGAGGTCTGCTTTGGTTTTGTCTTGAGGAGTTATTTCAAATAGAACTGGACAACATGTAACCTTCACTATGGAGTAAAAGCTCGGTTGGAATGGTGCACAAGAAAGACAAAATACAATTGGTACTGATGGGGAAAAAGCCTTCTAGGAGTCAGGAGGCAGAAAAAGCAGCACTGATTGTAAACAAGATTGAGTAATTCTTGCCCACGAAGAAAGTGAAGGCATAACAATCCAAGTTCTCTACCTCAAGTATACACAACAAGGAATCAGTGAAAATCAAATTGCCACCTTTAGTAGAACAGGAATTGGCGTGATGAGGAATTGGTATAAAACATCGGAGGAAGATAATTTTGAACTCCTAAAGGATGGATATGCAGCACTGTAACAGCAAAAACTAAAATGAAACAATAATTAGTTGTAAGACGGGAGCTGAAGACAGCACCACAGCCCAAGCCCGGAGCCAACAACACGGAGGGCAACCAGGCTGGCCTACCCAGCACCCCCACTCCATTTTGCCCTCAGGAAGGCGGACCCCCCCGTCCTCGGGGGCGGAGCCACAAGGGTCAGCCACGCCCTCCTGCTGCTGGCTCCGCCCCCCGGTCCCCGGGGCCTGCGGCGCTGCTCGGCCGCGGCCGGCTCTTCTCCCTCCGGTCGGAGCGACGCGCCCGGGGTAGGACGCACCCCCGCCCGGTAGCGGGGGCCAAAAGCCCAGAGGGAGCGGGGCGAGCGTGGCGGGAGCTGTCGGCTCGGCGAGAAGGCGCGGCTGGATGAGGGCGGCCCACGGCTACGGGAGGGAGAGAGAGAAGGAAGGAAAGAAAGAAAGGAAATGAAAGAAAGAAAGAAAGAACGGAGGGTGGGCAGCACGCGCCGCCGCCCTTGGGGCCTTCCCTGCCCGCCCAGCAGCGCCCGGCCCGGGGCTCCGCGCTGCGGCGGGAGGAGGAGAAGGAGGAGGAGGAGGAGGAGGAGGTGACGTGCGGCGCGGGGCGTCCCCCTTCCTTCCCCCACGCCGGAGGGAGGGCTGTCCCGGGGGCGTGCGGGGCTGCCGGCTGCTTTCCGTGGTTTGTCGGTTTGCATTCACATTTTCTGTCTTTTCTCCGTTCCGAGAGCCGAGCGTCTGCGTAGAGGTGCGGGGGCCGCGTGTCTGGCTGGTGACGGTACGAGCGACCGGGGCCGTGCCGGCCGCAGGCTTCCAGCGCGGGGAGTGCGGGGCCGGGGTTTGTTCCTGGCGTCGGGCTGCGGGGGGAGGCCTGCAGCTGTCAGCTGTGCGGTGTGTGTGTTCGTCACCTCGGCTTTTATGGTGTGATGGAGGGCTGCGTCGAGCGATAATCGCTAACGAGCGCTGTGATGTCGTTGTGGAAGTCCTAATGTCTTGGAGGAGCGTTATCCAGTCCAGCGTCATCAGAACACTTATCACTGCGTAGGATTCATATCGTTTTTAACAGACTCTTGGTGAGTTGTAAGTAGGCCAGATGCTGGGTGATCATTTTTCTTTGATAAGTGTTCTGTGACAGATACTTTAGGTAAACATGCCAGTGGCCCGTCCTATGGTATGGATTCTTAACTTTGTTGTTCTACACCTTTGTTCGCTTGAAAGAATGTATTTCGTTTTTACCATTTGGAATGTCATCAGGCAGCCATAGTTACATAAATGCTTGAATAACTATATTATGGAAGTGTTTTATGGGGTCAAGCCTTATTTGTAGTAAGCAGAATTAAAGGATTTTGTTCGGAGAGTGAAGTCAGCGAGGAAACATGATGAGTGCTTTTGCAGAAGAGGCTGGTGTGGTTGTGATGGAAGATGACGCTTGCAACAGCAGCAGGCTGTGATTTCACATAGCCAGCCAGCAGCTTCCGACAACAGAGCTGAGTCACTTTAAAGAATCATAGGTGCGTTGCTTCTTGAATGTACTCTAATTTTAGTATCAGTTAAAAAATTGTTCTTATTTTGAAATTCTTAGCAATAGTATTGAAAGACAACTTCTTAATACTGCCTCTCTGCTTCGCCGTGCTAAATTCAGCTGGGAGTAATAGTAGAAATAAAGGTTGGAAAAAAAAAATAATCTTAGTAAGTACCCAATATGTGTAGTTCATAGTCATCGTGTTTGACATGTAAGGCCAGCTTCAGTCATCAACTGAAGCCCTCGAACAGCATCGCTGCAGATATCAGGAGTTAACATCTACCTGTCAAAGACAGAAGAAGTAGGTGAATTATGTGGAAGCCTGCTGGAAATATTCTATGCTGAAGGTTCAGATACACATCTTTGCTAGTGTTTGCTGCCTGGACCAGATAATTATTTCTTTACAGTGTCATTTAAGCACTTTAAGGATTAAAATTGAAGTAACGCAATGAATAATCTTCGAAGCATAAAGAAGCATCGCAAGAGCTATCAAATAGGAGTCAAGAATGAAAAATCTTATGAAAGTTTAAATTGTATTTTAATATGGATGTCAGGTTCTTAAAATATACAGGCTTGTACTTGAGTATATTGTATTTTAAAAAACTTTTGCACCACTTTGTTCAGTAGTTACTGTGGAGGTGATGGAATCCTGAGCGTTTCTCACTAGTGTGTAAAATGCCTGACATTTTTCAGAAGAGTCCCAGAGTTCTGTGCTAGTGCAGGAGGAGCTGTCTTGTGCCTGTAGTACCTGGATAGCAGCCCTGGGGCGTGAGTTTGTTGATCAGTGAGAGAAAACAAGCAAACATTCACAAGTGTCCTGTGTAATAAGCCACTATTGTGCTTGACGTTCCAGTGAGGATCAGATGTTTGGTCTCTCTAAAGAGCTGTATTTTTTATTTTGAGAAATGCTGACATGATAAAGCATCTGTTTTGTCAGTACCTAGAAGCAGGTTTCTTTGACCTGTGGTTGTTACAATGCTGCTAAACTGTATGTGTTATAATCTCTTGTTGATTATTATTTAATACTTGATGTAGTGAAACTTGCAGTGAGATCTGCATTTGTGAGAACTGATGCTGTGTGGGCTACTAAGTCACCTTCAGAGAGCAGGAAAAGGTTGAGAAGAGTTAAGACTGGATTTGGAGGTTAACTGTCTTTTCTCTGTCCTTGTACTATTTTCCTTTTAGGCCAGTTTTCCTCCCAGCCTCCCTCTCTACTTTTTGAAGAAATCAGGGGCTGTTTTTGAGTTTCTGACTGCCAACAGCTATTGTATGTTACTGGCATGTATATGTATACATAGAACATACAGAAGTACTGTATAGCTGCGGAGAGCTGTCTGATCTTAACCTTGACATTATGACATAATTTCAGGTCATTGGCGAGACAAGTCTGTAACATCTAAACCAAAAAAAAAGATGATATTTAAAAAAAAAAGAAGCCAACACTTAGCTTTGCTAATTAAGTCAGTGAATGCTATCAACTGAAATGTACTGGTTTCGAATGAAATGTTTCATCAATTCTGTAACTAAAATGCTTGCTCTTTATATGTTCAATGTACTTAATCATAGAATCGCTAAGGTTGGAAAAGACTTCGAAGATGGTCTAGCCCAGCCATGCTCCTACCACCCATATTGCCCATTAAAACGTGTCCTGAAGTACCGCAGCTGCATGTTTCTTAAACACCTCCAGGTGGTGTTAATGCTAACAGGAATTAAATGCATGCATTTCTGGTTTTCAGTTTGAAGTGGTTAAATATCCCAACTGAAAAAGAGATCTGAGTCTCAACTTGGGAGCCGCATTGTAATGCATCCTTTTTATTTGTCAGTTTGTAGTACTTCAACTCCAGACGCTTCATCTTCTGACAAGCATGTTTCTGAGTGTCTCATGAATTCATCGTGGGGTGTATTTTCAAAGTTGCTTTGGTTTAAATCTGAGGAGCTGTTCTTTCACCAGCCTGTTCTCAAGTGTAGTTTGAGCATGCCTGTGTGGAGGCACAAAGCCTTTCTTCATCCTGTTAGATGTCATCCGTTTGGGATGTGCTGTTAGGAAGGAGCACAGAGGTGAAAGTGGCAATGGGGATAAAAGCAAGGCATTGCCAACATCAATTTACAAGCTCTTTGCTCTGCCATTTTCTCAGCTCTTGTAGAGCAAGAAGTGAAATGGTAGGGACGGACGGCAGCGTTTTGCAGGGCAGGGAAATATCAGTCCAAGGTTGGAGCTCTTTGCTTTGACTTTCTGAATGTGTTACACTCACTCCTGGGACAGGGGAAGATGACTTTGTTCCCTCAGATGTCCTAATGACCCAAAAATTTGACTGATTTTTTTTTTTTTCCCCATTTCTCCTTTTAGCTTGTTAACTCTGTCCTGCACTCTTCAGCATCTTTGTCCAGTGTTCTGAGAAATACGCTGTTCAGTGCACATGTGTGATGTGTGCAGCTGCCCTTTTACTTTTGTTGGATCATCATCAGAGCAGAAGAAAATTGGGGAAACATCTTTCAACCAAAACACAATTAGCGTTTGAGTTTTCTTTTGGCAGAAGTTACTTTTCAAGTACTGTTCTTAATAGTGTTAGAATTAAGCTGCGGAATCATTTCATAGAAAACAAAAATTAACCTCGCTATGAAAGACAATGGGAAGTTGGCAAAACAAAATACAAATCTGCTAGCTAAACAACACATTTGTGTTTCAGTTATCTTTCTGAACAGGGTGCCTGTAGTCGCTTTTCTTGCTTTGTGTTTAGTCTAACATCCAGCAATCTGCTTGGTAATGCAGGTCTGTCAAAATCCTGCTTGGAAGTTATTTTCGAGGTTCATCAGTGTGAAATCAGATGTGTGTTGCAAGTACAAGAAGAATTTGTATGCTGCGCAAGCTGTACTCAAGTATATTGTATCCATTTTGTATATTGAATAAGAAACGTTCTTTTGACTCAGGTAGGTAAGAGCTTGTACTTCACAAGCGCAGCTACTCTAGCTCTGAACGCTCAGGCAAAGATAATTGAGTTTTCCTGTGTGCTGAAATGTTTTGTCCTGCCCCTCCAACTGGAAGACTTATTTGTAGCTCATAACTCCTGCTGTGTTGCTTCATTGATCATCCAGGGTATTGCCAAAAAGCTACACACAGTATCTTGTACTTCGGTTTAGGAATTTTGTGGGCATGCATCAGCTGAATTTTTCAGTTCTACATTAGTTGAAGTGTGTAGTGCCTGAGGAATGCAGTGATATGTAAATGCTTTTTTTTTTTTTTTTTTGTCTCCAGTAACTGGTTAGGATCTCAGTGTAGAGGATGGATTGTAAGATGAAGTAAATCCATAACCGTATGTAAATGAAATGCGTGCTGGAGTAGGAGAACATGGAAACAGTTCTTGTGGAGCAACAGTAGTTGCTGTGGAGCTGATTTGCCTTATCCTACAAGTAGGGAGGTGTGCTTTACTAGTTTGCAGGAATTTCATGAGCATAAAGCTGGAGAGAAGAGGAAGGGAGCTGCAGAAGACAAGTGAAATATAGGAAATAAATTCTGTGCAAGTCGCAGGCAACAAAAGACATACTTTGTGTTGGAGGGAATACAGTTTGTGGGCTGAGCAGTTACCAGAACTAACACCTGTGGTACTCTCTTTTTTTAGCATTAGGCTTCAGGATGGTTTTGGTTCATGAATGTTGGTTCATGGTAACCAGTCTCACTTTCCAGAGCCTGGGCTTTGTGGTTCGCTGTGCAGCTGTGAGCTTTGTCTTGCTGATGCTCAGACACAATCCACTTAATGTTGATTTGGAGCAGTTCCTTTTAATTCTGTCAGTGATGATTCTCTCTTTGGGCCTTTTGATGATCTAATGTAACCTGAATGTTAACTAGGATGTCACATGTCAATGAAAATGATGCATCTTCAGTCTCCTTTCCAAATGTCAGCCACTGTTTTTCTTGTTTGTTTGTTTGCTTGTTTTCAGCATCCATTTGGTTATTTGTTGCTTCTCTTTTATTGAGTGGACTTCTCTGATATTTTAGGCTAGTGTTTCTAGTGTTTTCTTTTCCTAAAATTGCCTCTAGTGACACTTTCACTTGTGATCTGTTGGATTTTGATAGCCCTTTGAATAAGCTTTTCTTTATCCTTCCCAGATCACTTCTGGTATCTCAGTTAAGTTCTGTTATCTGTTTTCGTTGTTTTAATTTTTTTAACTTGCAAAGAAAGAAGTTGTGTTGGTGTTCATGTGTGATAAATGAATATAGTAAGCATATAAATAAATGAAAACAAGTAAAGTAGAATGGAAGAATTAGGGTAGTATAGTGGTAGAAAAGTACCATCCCAATCATGCATCTCAAAGATGTATGTAAAACTGATGCATGTGTAACATGTGCCGTTTGCTTGTGTTAGTGAAAATCATGGTAATGATTTTAAATATAATCTAAAAGTCACAGGATAGTTCTCACTGTGCTCATAGTTCTTCGTTGGGCTTGAGGGCAGGGAAGGAGTGCAGTCCTTAGCAGTTATCCTAAACATAACAAACTCCTTTTCTTTTCCCTCACACTAGTCAATCTTGTTAATAAGAGTAAAATCTTTTGTTCTCCTAGGGTAAGTTTTTTCACTTAGTTCTCTGTTTGGAAGCCCGGCTTATGGCCATTAACTATGACATGTTTTAATAATGTATTTCAATTTAAATACATAAAAACTTCGCTGCTTTGCAGGAAAAAAAAAATCTTGTTTGTCTATAACTTAATGGGTCGGCATAGGAAAGTAATTCAGATAAGGATTTTAGAGTGAAAGTGAATGTATGCAGTTAGGAAGCAAAAAAAAAAAAAAAAGAAATCCCTTGGAGTCAGAAGATGTGAGGAGAAAGCATATCGCAAACTTACTAATGTGAATTCTTATCTCTCAATTCAAAATGTTTCCCTCTTAAATGCTTTGACCTTTCCGTAAGCTCACAGTAAGACAGAGTTGTGAGCCTGGTGTTACAGAGGAAATCCATGGTGGAGCTTTCTTCAGAGTTGTTACGTGTGCTTCAGAACCTTGTTCTTTTCCTTAAAGGAACAACGTGAATCCTTAGGCATGGGGCACAGAGTTTCTTGGAGGATGTTATGAGCTAACCTTCTTTCCTCTTCGCTTTCCTGTGTACTGTTCTGAAATGTTTCCTCACATAGCGAATGACTAAATGATGGGCTTTGTTGTCATAGGCAGTGCTTTAGATAACACGTGGATATTATCAAGCTAACTGATAAATGTGACTTGCAGAAGGTTTAATGCCTGGTATTTGGAATGGAGGTATAGAAGTGCTTGCAAACTAGTTACTGAAGATGTTCGTCAATAGGATACAGCTGGGGAGAAGCAGTGTGAAATGATTCCGTGTTCATAATGTAAAACTTACGGTGCTTTCAGTACTTCCCTTGTATATGTTTTAAAGAAGAAAAAGGCAGAAATGTGTTACGAGTTTAGCTTCCAAGTTTCTCCACTTGCTGAACAGCAAGTTTATAAGCAGTTTATAATTTCTAATCGGTGTATGCCTTGAATGGGAGAGAGCATGTGTTACGGAGCTGAGGCTGGTGCTTCCTGAGGGAAGGCCCTGCACCAATCCTGGCACCAAAAGCTGGGCAAACAGGAGAGGGAGCTGGGCGGCAGTGAAGATGCTTGTGCTAAACTTGGAACGATCTTGAAAGAAGAGAGAATGCAGTACAATTTCTACCTTTACTCTTTTTCCGCTTAATGGAACTGGAAACTCAATCTTATATTCCCACTTTGTAATTTCTCAGGCTGAGGGTGCTCTGCTCACATCTCTTTAAGAGAGATCATGGTCAGCAGAAGATCTGCCGGCTTTTCTGCTTCTGTGATATATGACTGAGAACCAGAAGAACTTGGGCTGGCTTGGAAAAGCCATTCCCAGGCTGGAGCAAGGTGGCAGTCTGTGCATGTGCTTGGTCCTGCGCTTGGTTCAGCTTATAGCTGTGTGCCTGAGTGACCTGGTGACTGGTGCTGGCTTGCTTTGCCTCAGCCAGCTCTTTCCCTGCAGTCAGAGGCGAGGCTCTTCTGTCAGGGTGCAGGCCAGCTGCTGTTCTCCTGGAGTAGCCTGAGAAAAGCTGCCTGAAGGTTGTGTGTGTGACTTGACCTAAACATGGGCCATCACTGGCTTGTTTGCCTTTTCCTCAGCTGCGATGTATGTGCACTGACTGTTCCCTTCCCCAACTTTCCTTTTCCCACACGTTCCTATATGCTCCTGTTTGTCCAGTGCTGTGTTACAGATGCCTGTTTGTTTTTCCTTCTGTGCTCTCTCTGCCTGTTTTCTTGCATAGTGGAGTTGGAATGCTGTTGATGCTTGGGATGGAAGAGTGGGAAGGGTTTGTTTCCATTCTGTGGTGTACTGAAAGTCAGCCCACACAGCAAGGGCAAAGCTTTGTTCTTGAATTTCAAGAAGTTGCTCCCGCAGTGTTACAGAAACTCGACTGACGTGATTTGTATTGCAGCATGTATAGCTTCTTTGTCCAAGTATTTTGCATAAAATTAATGTTTCTGTGCATTTTCTTGAAACCTTTGTAGCCTTAATCAGTTTCTCACCTGGTATAGCCACCAGTTTGAGTTTTATAAGAAGTTGAACATGATAATCTTTTTAAAAAAGCGTTAAAGTAAGTAGAGACATCCTTACCTTTTACCACTAAGTTGCATAGTTTTCTTTCTGTCTGGCAATGCAGGATGTGATAGTAGCTGGATTTATCTGTAGACCAACTAATGGTGTATTTCCTTTATAGAATGTTTACTGTAGCACTCAGGGTTTTAATGGACTTCTAATCTTTTGGTAGTCCCAGCTCTGGATGTGCTGGTAGTGTGTCCTGGGAGGAGAGGTGAGGGCACTCAGGTTGCCCAGCCCAGAGGAGACTTTCTGCAGCTCCCTGAGAGGGGGAAGCAGACGGAGGTGCTGGCTCTGCTCCTGTGCACTGACGGCAGGACAGGAACAGCACGAAGCTGCACTGGGGTGGGTCAGACTGGGAACTGGGAAGTATTCCTTTACCACAAGGGTAGACAGATGCAAAAACCTCCTAGAGAGAAACCTGATGTGGTAAGGTGAAATTGCATAGTGGAATTTGGGGGCTTTCCTGACTAATGTAATTTCTTTTTTATTTAGAATCCTTTTCGTATATGGATCAGCATTCTAGTGATGTTGAAACTGGAAAAAGACAACTCTAAGCAAGCCCAGGATGCATCGGGTGCCAAATGATGCAGAAAATGCTCACAGTAGCAGTGTGGAATCCTGCCCGTCCTTGCGAGATGTCCACTCCATCAACCCAGCGCAGCTGATGGCAAGGATTGAGTCCTATGATGTCAGAGAGAAGAAGGGAATATCGGATGTCAGAAGGACTTTCTGTTTGTTTGTCACATTTGATCTCTTATTTGTAACGTTGCTGTGGATAATAGAATTAAATGTGAGTTGTTTTTTTTTTTTGTACTCTTGGTCTTTATTCAGTTATTTATTCACTTCAGAAGTGGTTAATAAGTTTTCTTTTCTGTCCCAATTGCCTGCTACTTGTTTCTATTGAAATTAGTTGCATTCTTTTAAGCTTTTATGAACTTCTTATCTGCTTAGCTGCACCTAGTTTTAGTCATTAGGGTGTGTGGTTTATATTCATATGATTAAACCTTTGGTGTTCCTGTAGTCAATGAACTGTGCTGAAGAAAGCATTGAAAGTCCAGTGAATTTTTCAGGGAGCAAGTAAACAAGTATTACTGTAGGTAGTTGTATCAATTTGGCAAGTGTTAATTTTATTAGGATTCAAGTGTTTTTGTTATACTTAGTAGCTCAGAGTCAGTGACTGAAGTGTTAGTCCCTGGAAAAAACTTAAAATGGACAAAACCATATATTATATTCAAGATGAACTAAGTATACTATACATTGTTTATGGTAGGACACATTCAAACAACATAGACTTCCACAGTTGCTACCTTTTAGCTCCAGCATTTGTAATTTGGAAAATGAGGTGGTTCTTGTGAAATTTCCAGAAGTAAATAGGATGGAAGTTTTGTTACTGTTTGATCGGTAGCATCCAGTCTTTTGAACTGGATTTTAAGCCTGTGATCTCAAGTATGCATTTAGGAAAAGGCACAAATGAAAAATGGGAAGTATCCTTTTTTTAGGTAACAAAGATCTTGAGTAACCATTTTTTGTCATCCATTATGAGATTAAATAACCTTGATTATTGATTTGATGTGAGGAAATGTCACGAGTTGACTGTTTGGACAGTTCGATATAATGAAAAGTATACTTCCCGATTTCATTTGAGAAAGCAAACTTTGCCTGAAATGTAATTTTGTGACTATAACTTCCATTATCTTGTTAGGTGGAAAGACTATTGTATCCAGTCAGTGAAGTTAGCTTGGCTCAAAATAAAAACATGTTGCATTCTGATGGTTTTTCTTTTTTTTTTTTTTTTTTGGCTAGTTGTAAGCCAGTTTCTCAACAGCTTGTTTGACTAGGAGGAGTAAAATACGGTTTTGTAATTCTTGTTGAGTATTCAGAGTACTATTTTTCATATTATTGCTCTCAGAATATTTATGAGTGTAGGAAATGCTATGAACTCATGGTCTGTTTGGAGTGCTGCAGCATTACAGACCTCTAGATCCCAGCAGTTAGCAGTTGTCTTTGTGAAAAACTTTGTTTTAAGTGGAACCTATTGTGAACCTTAAGCCTTGTAGTGCCAGATGTGTGCAAGAATGAAAAATGATTTTTTTCTTGATCAGTCATAACGTTGAAAGTGAGCAGGCACCTGATGCATGGTTAGTTTTTTGTTCTGTTTTACTGATTTTTGTTCATTGGGAAGTTCAGTAGCATTGTGGTAGGACTGTTCTTCACTGATACGTAACCAACAGAGATTGAAACTAGACGATGTTAAAGGTCTGATCCCTTCTGACCCAAACCATTCTATGATTCCATAATGGGACTTCAGAATTACTGCCAGAGTTCCTGTAGATATGACTTTCCTATTGTCACTTGTTATAAAGCATAACTTACCTTTAAACACTTCAGAGAGAAGCTTTGTTGCTAGTTTGAGCAAACTCTGAATCAAGGCTGTGGTGGTTCTCTGTTCATCCTTGTGTTAACGTGCTCATGCACACAAAACAGGTTGCTGAACTGTCTCAGAACTCAGTCATCAGCTAGTGCTGATGTGTTGTGTTTTTATTCTTTAGTTTCTTCTTTATCCCGTAGGAGAGGGCTGAGATGGCATGTCTGAGAGTGGAGTGAAAGAAAAGACCGGCCAACCCTTATTTTAATTGACCTTAAGTGCAATACAGCAGTGTTCTGTATATTAATTTGTGTGTATCTCCCCTTCCATTTCCTCCTAAATACTTTCCAAGGGCTTATGAGCAACATACATACAATTTCTCTCTCACTAGAATCTTCCTTATTTATACTGGAAATAAATGGTCATACTTGATGCAGACCAGCAAGCAGTGGAAAGCTATATTTATACAATTGTCAGCTAGCTACAGGGGGGAGGGAGAGGAGGAGAAATAGAGCAAACTTGGAGTTGGTGTGAATAGCTGCGGGAAGAAAAAGGTCTAAATTTTCAGCAGTATACTTGAGGAAAGAATATGAAAGTATCTGCACTGTACTGCTTTGAGATGGTGAGCATGTGTTGTGGGATGCTGTGGTATTTCCTTTTCTTTGAAAGCATGATGATAATCAAACTCAAAGCTTTCTGTTATTGTTGTTTTCCAGTGCTTTACGTAAGTATGTTATGCAGTGCTTAATTATCTAATTTAATATTATAAACAAACAGCATTTGGAATAGAATATGGACATTAAGGTTCTTCACTCCTTGCTAAGACACACTCCTCTTGGTCTCTAACCCAATGAATCCTAAATTATTTTCTTAGTAACCCGTTTTGAACAGGGAGGTCGTGAGTGCTGCCATCTGAAAGAAATGTGGCTAAGGACGATGCAGTTTTGAGTCTCCTCAAACGAAAGAATTAAACCTGTCTTAGGCCATTCTCCTACAAATAACTAATGATCACGGCTTCTATGCTTTTTACAGTACTTTTCGGTTTTGCTCAGTTCTCTGGAAACAAGTAGCACGTACGTTGCTAAGGAAAAGATCTGGAGTATAAGTGTATGGATTATATGAATTTGATTGAATTCAAGTGCTGAAGAATCAGAAGAGATTTTTAGTATCTCCTGTTTACTAACATGTGACTGACGAGAGCTAATTTCTGGGTGGCTTTCTGATCAGTTGTTTATATTCTTCTGAGACACAAAACTGCTTAATGAACTTGTGTAGGAGAGCTTGCACTTAATTTCTTCTACCTTCAGCAACTTGTTTGCTTTTATTTTAGGACAGCCTGAAATGTAGCTTATATAGCTCAGGTTATTAACTGATAAATTGTGTAGCATCCTCATCTGTTTTTATTGATTATTATTTTGAAATTGATTTCTTAGCATATATCTCCTCTGATTAATTTCATGATTATTGTGTACGTTGATCAGGATTGATTTAATGTTTTACATCTGTGTTTTTGGCTGAAGTAATTTCTGTTCTAAAGCTATGCGTGTTATTGTTTCTTTGTAGGTAAAGGGAGGCATTGAGACTACCTTAGAGAAAGAAGTTCTACAGTATGACTATTCTTCTTCATATTTTGATATATTTGTAAGTATTCTTAAAAAAAAAAAAAAAAGGAAAAAGCAAAAGTGCAGTTTTCCAGTTTCCTCCTCCCTTAAATGTTTCCTGGTTTTAGACCTGTGAAAGGGTTGGTCTCTTCTTGCTAATTTGAACCAGAAGAGTTTGTGCCAAATACCACTTGTCTGAAGGTTGCCCAGTCCTTAAGCAGCAGGTTTTCAAGGAGCTTTTCAATAGAGAAGCTTTGGCACAGTTAAGTTGCATCTTCTGTTTTGAGAGAAAGGAAGAAGTGGAAAAAGTGAGGAATGAGGCTGATCACATTAAGAGACTTCATTAAGAGGTGAAGGCCAGTAGTCCTCTGACTATATCATTTTGTTTAAATTGGCATTTTTGTCCTCCCACAGAAACAAGTCTTTTACAGTGCGGAGAGAGACTTGTTACCAGGTTGGCCTGTGTAGGTCAGGTTTTTTCAGATTTTTTCAGATTTCTGTGTTTTAATGCAAAAAGGTTTTTTAACATTGTACTAAAAACAGAAAACATAAAGCGTGTTTCTCCTGTGCATCTTAAGTGCACAGAAGGAGCTCTTCTGCCTCAGGGAACTTTTCTGTCTTTCAGAACGGCTGTAGCTCAGAAGTTGCAATGTATTTTGCACTGAGTGGACCAAGTTACTGCTCTTGAAGTAAAAACTGTTTCTTTATGATCCTTGTAGAGGGCCGTGTCCTTTTGCATGATCATTAAGTCTACCACAATCTTGTTTGCCTGGCAGAGATTAATTATTTTTGAATCAGTCACTTCATACTGATGACAATACTCAGAATATCTCTTTGATGTAAAAACTTGTTCTGGTTTCTGCGTTGAGCATTTGCCATGTCAAATGGAATGAGATACCGGATACAAAAATGTCATCAGATAGCAAACTACATTTCTCCTTTTCCCTCATCATTATTTAGCTGGCAGGTGTCTGTGATGCACCTTACTTCAGAAAAAAGGAAAAACAAAGTTACCTGTAAATGCTGATTCTCTGGAAATTGCCCTGTAGTTGAACCAAGGATTAAAAACTTCTAATGTCAGATAATTGACTTTTATTCCCTGGGAAGGGACTAGGTCATTGAATTCTGCCAAATGAATTGTGAGCTTGCACAGAATCTCTTCTGTTTCTGCAATATCTTCTGAACCATGTTTGCGTAATATTAAGTGGGTTTGTACCTCTGGTATTATCTGTCCCAGAACCCTTTTCACTTTTTAGTGTTTGTTTCGCATTTTTAAAATTCTGGACACATCTTTTAAAGCAAGTTAGAAGAATCTAGTGTCAAAGAATAAGCGGGCAAACTGTGGGTTAGGTTCCCTGATTCAGTAATCTCATCTGTCTGCTGTTGATTTCATTTTCTGGCCTAGGAATCCCATAATTGATCCATCTTTACTGCAGAATATATTTGGAGTAGCTTGGTTCTGCAGGCATCTTCATAAAGAATAATTAATTGCTGAAACATTTCAGTAAATATTAAAGAAAAATAAACATCATACCACTGTGTTTTAAAAGTCTTGACAGCTTTTAATGATGTTATTGCACAGCAGTAGCACACTAGTAGGATTAGCAAGATGCACATTGATGGCTCAAGGTATTTGCTGGATTAACGACATCTAGATTTAACTGCTTACATTCCAGTTGGGTAAAATTATCATAAACGTACTCTGTGTATCTTGTATCTCTAACTTATATTTGTGCAATTGTACATGCTTGTAAGTTTGAGTTTTGTAGGCATGTGAATGATACAGTCATCTCTGTGCTTTAAAAATGGAAAACTTTAGTGTTTTAATAAGCAAACCCACCTTCGGATTTGTTTCTTGACAGTGGAACTGATTGTCCTGTTTTGTTTTGTAAGCAGTTAGTATTTTTAGTGAGCTGAGAATCTTGTGGTTCTTCTTTGTTCTGAATTAACCAACAAATATTTTTTCCTTTCTCTATAGCTACTGGCAGTCTTTCGATTTAAGGTGTTAATACTTGCATATGCAATGTGCAGACTGCGCCATTGGTGGGCAATAGCTGTGAGTAGTAGCCAAGCATAATGGAGTTTCAACTAGAATGGATCAAACAGGCAAATTTTTAGATGCCTCTTAATGTTTGTATGTTAAGAATCATCTTGATGATATATATGAAAATTCATTGTACAGTAGCAGGTTAAATGCTTAGGAAGATTTAAAGTCTAAAGACAAGAATTTCATAGCATAATGTGTGTGGTCCTTGTTAGGTATCATGTTAACAGAAGTTGAAAACTAACTTTGAATCCAGTATGGATGGGTGGTTGTAACCACTTGTTAACATCTGACTTACTAATTAATGCTTGAAATATATTTGCACTGGAAATATTGAATTATATTTCAAAAATAATTGGCATTTATTGTACCAAGAATTATCTAGGTGTTAATTCACACATTTTTAGTTTCTAGAATTTTATATACCAACCATGAGCATCAGCACATGTACTGCTTCTTGCTCCAGTTCAGAATGTTGATTATGCATCCATTCTTAGAAAGGAAGTTCTTAGAACTGTAGTCAGTTATATATATTTTTTGGTGAGTTGAAACAAGTATTTTTAATGCAGCTGTACTGTGTGAATGAGAGAGAATGACGAACTCATACTTCCAGCTAATTCTGTGGCATGTAATATGATGCATGCAGTATGTTACCAAACTTAGATATTTTTTACTTTATGCTGTGGTAGATGCATATGTTCACATATAACTTTCTTCAGGGGAGTAGCATGCAGTTTCTTCAGTCTAAGATTACATCCCGATATTCTTGAAATTATGTTATTAGCATGATGTGAAAACATACGTAATAACAACTGCTGCTCTGTGATTTTTTAAATTATTTCTAAGTGCGCACATCTCAGAATCCCTTTCTCTTAGAAATGTAACTTTTGAAGTATTTCTTCCACTGACATCCTCCAGCTTGATGCATTTGCTTTTGAGGTTATGAGAGTGAACCCATCATGGTGGTAAGAAATAGATCTGTGAAGCTTCGCTGAAGGCTTTGAAGAAGCTGTTAGTCTTGAAATCCTACTTGTACTTACCAGATGGTAGTTGGGTCCTGCTGTTATTTAAAGAGTTGCTGGGCCTAAACACATAGAGTTAGATGCCTTGTTGAAGTGAATAATACTTGTCCACTGTTCTTTTTTTCTTTTGATTTTTTTTTTTTTAGGTACTTGTTTGTCACCTCCTATTTTTAAACCATGCCAGGGAATGTCGAGCGATTCATTTTTCATGATATGAACATGTGAATTAAGATATTAATTCAAATTTCCTCGTGCAAAGATATTTCGTTATTTGAAGTGAAATTTTTGGTTTGGACGGTAGTGAAAAGCATTGTGAGCAATTGTTGTTTGCTTTTTCCCAATTAGTTAGATTTACTGTCTGATTTTATTTCATTTTTTATCTAAGGGAGTTAGTGAACAAAATACTGCATCTTCATTGTGGAGTAAGATCACAGTTTATATAGTGCATCATCTGTGTAGCCTCTAAACTGATGATCTGCTGTATGGAAATCAACATTTGGAGCTGTCTGTATTAAAAAGGCTAAAATAACAGGGTTATTAAAATAACATTTTTAGTTATTTAACACTTGATAAGATTTATTAATCTGTGATGTTCCTGTTGATAAATATTTCAAATGGAAACTGTCAGATAATGGCAGAAATGAGAAAGTAAATCCAATTATTAGTCTTAACTGTTCTTATTCTCTCTTTCAGTTTACAACAGCGGTGACCAGTGCCTTTTTATTAGCAAAAGTAATTATTTCACAGGTATATATTCTAATCATATCTTTCTTTGCTTTACTTTGTCAGGATTTTTTTGTTTGTTTGTTTGCTTTTAAAGGAAGTTTCTTCAGGTAAATTTCTATAATGTTGTGTATGTTTTTCCTTCTAGCTGTTCTCACAGGGTGCTTTTGGCTATGTGCTGCCCATCATATCCTTCATACTTGCCTGGATTGAAACCTGGTTCTTGGACTTCAAAGTGTTACCACAAGAAGCTGAAGAAGAAAACAGTAAGTTCCTATTGTGTCTACCTCAGTCTCTGAAGTTGGCAGCATTTGGTCCCATATTGTCTGGCAGAAGAATGCATCTTTCAGCTTCTCAAAAAAATTGAGCTGTAG
The DNA here is from genome assembly GCF_002078875.1 of Numida meleagris. Classification (NCBI taxonomy): domain Eukaryota; kingdom Metazoa; phylum Chordata; class Aves; order Galliformes; family Numididae; genus Numida; species Numida meleagris. The sequence continues at coordinate 46,162,105 of NC_034410.1, read as the reverse complement.
AAAAAATTCAATCATGTGGCATAATTTTTCTAGAAGGGAACATATGTCTTCAGTGAAGTGGTATTTTTATTTAGGCAGGCAAAGTTAAAAGTTTCAAGGGCCAGACCAGTGTTTGTCAGATGCTTAAGAGCATATCTAATTTTGCTTGCTTAAGACATGGAAATTTAACTGACTTAGTAGCGTAACATGATTTCCTGGGTAATGCATAGAATAAGTTGCTGGCTTTTCTTCTAGGAAGAGCAGCCACAATAACTAACTCTCTCACTGGCTCTTTTTTGAGGTGGAGAAGGAAAAGCAAAGAAAGTATTGTAGAGAACCTGCTTCATGCATAGAATGAGACCAGAGCGAGTATGAATTCAAGATAAGGCAGCAGGTCATCTGTCACCGAATGTATTCAACTAAATGGAGGAAACCCAGTGATTTAGTTGAAAGGGAGCCTTTTTTGGTGGCAAGGAGAAGAAAGCATAGTTTTCTCTTACTATTCTCTTGCCAGTCTCAACAGCAGGAGAATAATTGTATATCTAATCTGTTATTTGTGTATCACCACCTGAAATAGTCTGAAACACTACTGGAAGGGCAAGTTTCCCTGTTGGGTAAATGGAGAAGTTTACATGGGCATGGAGGCCTTCATTCCTTAGTGCTTTGAGGCAGTCCTACATCAATCCCTTTGCTTCTAGTTCTCCTTTCCATTGATAAAGATTTCCAATTCTAAAAGTTTACTTATTTGAGGAGGATGTAAAGCTCAAACCCACGCAGAATATCTTCCACTATTCCTGACCTGATGTTATCTTTCCTCTTTTGGATGGAATGGAAATATAAGCATGTAGGTAGCTCTGAAAATTATGCCTCCTATTTATTTCCATGGAAACTACAACAGATACAAAGAGCAAAATAACACTGATAGAGGGAACTCTCGGCTACAGAACATTATTTTTCAACCTAGTCACCACTATTAGCTATGCATTTTTGACAGCAGTGAACAAGAGCTTGCATGCCATGCTTGTAAAAATCTGCACCGGTGGAGGAGAACCACTGTTTCACAGGTGCTCTGGCAGTACCATTGCTAGGAAAATGTTGCCCATGCAGTCTGTCTTTCATTGGGTTGAACAAATATAAGTCAGAAGGTGCCAAATCCAGATTATTCAGTGGGTATGGTAGGACAGCACAGCCAAGATTGGCAGTGTGCACTCTGACTTTCAAATTGTCATGGAGCCTGGTGTTATCATGTTGCAAGAGGAAAGTTGTCTTCTCCTCTGGCCTGACTCTGGAAGCTGAAGCCTTCAGCTGAGTCAGTGCCACGATGTAGCAGTCAGAACTGATGGTTTGTCTGGGTTCCAGGAAATCCAGAGGGATCATCCCTTTCCTATCCCAAAAGACAATGTGCATCACATTACCTACTGAGGGCTACATCTTAAACTTTTTCTTCTCTGAGGAATTCTCATGTCACCACATCACAGACTGCTGTTTTGACTTTGGCTTGTAGTGATGACACCACATCTTGTCACTGGTAATTATGCAATCCAGGAAACTGTCACCTTCGGCCTTGTATTGATTCGGTATGTCCTGACAAACTTGCATACAATGTTCTTCCTGCTCCTCTGTGAGCATCTGTGGGACTCACCTGGCCTAAGCTTTCTGATATTCCAACATTGCCACCATCATTTCCAGTGCATTGAAGCCAATATTCAGCTTTGTACACAGTTCTTTGTTCTTAATCTGCCAATTCAAACGAATGAGCTGATCAAGATGTTCTCCATTTCATGGTGTGACAGCTCTGCATGGCTGTCTGGAATGTGGCTTGACCTTTACAGTGCTGTTAGTACTGCTGAAACGCACCACCCACGGCCTCACTGTGCTGACATGCACTATTTACTCTCGTAAAATGTTCATCAAATGTCAGTGAATGTCAGTAGGTGCCATTTTTTCTTCATGGAGGAATTCAGTGACACATCCTTGCTTCAGATGCACTTCCATGTCAGATGCCATTTGGTCAGACTGCCCCTCTGCTGCCATCTGTCACATGGCAACAAAATGTAATGGAATATTGGTGGGAAGGTTCAACCTCTTCTGCAATACCACCACCATCTGCCTCTGATGTTGTGAACTAAAATAATAAAATTGGAGACGTTACTTTCAGAGCAGCACTCATAAAAAAAAATCTCTCCCCTGGAGACTTAAACTGGTTAATAAGATCAACTGCTGTGCTTGTGTTGGAAAGAGGGATTTTTTTTTCCTCCCAATAGAATTGCTGGTTACCCCAGGTAACTCTCCTAGTTCAGTTAAACATCAAGCTTTTTTTCCCCATCAGTTTTCATGTGGCTGAGAGTGGAGGTGACAAGTTCAACAGCCTTACGTTAGCCTAAAGTGGTGTCTTTGCCCTGTTACTTGTCAGAAGACCTGTTGATGGCAGTAAGAATGAGATGAATTCTCTTCTTTCCCAACCCCTTTTAGTTTTGTCCTGTATGTATATACACCAGAATAGCCCCATTATCCATTGCATTTTCCCGATTTTAGTGATGGAGCCAAAAGTTTGTTGAGGTTTGTTGAGACAAATAAGTGAACACAAGCTGTGAATGAGGAGTTTTGATTTATTTGATCATGCGTGGCGCTTCACTGAGCATTAAAAATACATGTTTCAGAGTTTTAATTAGACGGTGAATATTGCTAAGTTCTCATATGGCATCTTAACCATGCCTTTACATGGAGCGGAGGGAAGGATTCCTTAACTTGTGTACAGTACCTCTCTTTTGCTGGATTGTGTTTCCTTAGCTGCCTGAATTTTTAGAAAATGCACGATAAATTAGCAGGTTTTTTTAGGAATGCTGATAGAGTACCCCAGTCTTTAAGGTGCTTGATCTTGGTATTCAAGTTGCTATGAGATGACATCTGGAATTTTTTTTATCCTGTTAGGATTTCTAATAGCGCAGGATGCTTCGGAACGAGCAGCTCTCCTTCACCCAGGAGTCCTGTCTGATGGGCAGTTCTATTCTCCTCCTGAATCTGTAGCGGGTAATTGTTTGCATTCATGAATGATTTTTCTTATTGGCATTAACCTTCTGCACATTTCTTCCTCTTTGTAGTTTAAGGGGGTGGAGGATGAATGGGGAGTGTACTTAACAATCCTAAAATAAAAGATTATTTTATTCAGCAATTCAGTTTAGACAAGACCCACCAGATGAATTGCAATATAGGTAGTTGGGGAGTCTTCTGACATGTCCCAAGAATGTTAGAAGAAAGATAGTCTCAAAGAAAATGGGATAGCAACTGAATGGAGGTGACTACTGTTTTTCTGCCCTCTCTGTCTGCTAGCAGTAGTGTTTATTCATCAGTACATTATTTAATCCAGCCTGAACTTGGAGCTTTACAGTATTTTAGGGCGGACAGTGAACTTGAAACTGCTCAAAAGACCAGCTGAAATTTCCATCACAGGCACCTTTCTTGTAACAAAAAGCTTCCTCTGTGTGAAATGCTGAGTGTGTTAAACTGAGAGCAAGCATTAATTATACCTTGAGTCTGTGTACTATGCACTTTGTTCCAGTTGAGCTGTGAGGTGAGTAAGCCAACAATAAATGGAAATACTGCAGGACTGAAGAATGTGTTTGCAGGCATTTTGAGGAAATTAGTAGTTCCTTTAAGTGGGCTGAACTAGTGCGAACCCCGAGATCCCATGTCAGTCTTCTTACCCTAAAATAGAAATCTCCTTTGTAAAGCTCTGCTTTTCTATGCAGTGTATTTAAAATACTAGCATCTACATACAGCTGCGGATGCTTTTGCCCATCTTGCATTATAGAAATATAAATGTTGGTGATACTTCTCATTTAGTGGCTGCCTTTGTGGTTGCTAAGTGTCTTGATATAATAAATGACTACAGCTCCACCTAGGGATGACAAAGCATTAAAACAACGTTGAGTATAATGCTGTGCTATACCAGCATACAGTCGAGAAACATTTCTGTGATTCCACATAAATTTGCAATCTTATTCATGTGGAAATTGTTAGAATGTTATGCAGTAGCATGACCTCTGGAAGTAATGTGGCTTAAATATAATGAATGATTAAAACTGAAAATGTATTTTAGTTAAAGCTGTGAAGTCTATCTTGAGGATTATGGGTGGAAGTAGTCTACTGACAGGAGAACAGTATAGTATAAAAGGAAGCAAAAGTGGACATATCATCCTTGGCATGATGAGCTGTTACCAGTACTTCTTTTCTTTACTGAATTAATAACATTCTTCTCTTCTTGTTCAGGATCTGATGAGGACTCTGAAGAAAAACAAGACAGTGAAAAACCAGTTGTATAGCAAATATGGAAAAGCAGGTAAGTTCCTCTGTATATAACCAGAATAATCTTAAATACTTACTTCTTCTTAGCTCCCTCTCAAATTATTTGAATGGTTGGGATGATTCTTTGGAGTTCCTCTTACAGTCTTGACAAAGCTCACGCAAGAAGTCCTGTCATGTTTTTGAGAGCCTGTTGTTAGGCTCCTCTGCCCTTGAGTTCTGGTTAACCCAAGCACAGGAGTCCGAGGCACCCGCTCCAGTGTTCATTGTAAAAGGCTGCGAACTTGGGATGAAACTCCTCCAGCATTTCTTCTCTGGCTTCTTGGAAGGAAAGTGATGGACCAGAAGTGAAAGGAAAGGAGGAGGGAAATATCTCTGGAGATGGGAATGCAGGAGTACGTTAGGTCTAGGACATATACACGAATCTGAAAGATTGTATGGACAAAACTGCTTCAGTATTTCCCCTTCACAGTCTGTTTAATACCACCAGTGGGTTGCATTATACAAGCTGTGTTTTAAGATTTTCGTAGCGTACTTTGGTTAAATATGGGATATTCTGTTCATATTTTAGAAATTGCTTAATTACTTTCAGAGTTATCTCACCACATGCTTTCATTTTACCACAAATGGCAAAACTTAAGCTAGAGAAGGTATGAAATGTTCCTGAGCAGCTGAAGCTTCTGACTTCAGACCGTCTGTTGCCTATCTGGAGCAGCGGGTGACTTTTTCTTCTGAGCCTTCCTGTTTTCTGTATCTATTGTTTTGACTCATCTTCAACTTAGCCTGTGTAATCTGTTACAGAAAGAAAATCTCTGAGGGAAGTTGGTGGGGATTTGGAAACTCTGGCACCAGTCTGTGATTGAGTTGCTGGTGGAGCTGCTGACTGGAGAATTTATTCCTTAGAAAGCAAAGGGAACAGTTCCCATGTACTGTAATACCTCACAAAGATGTACCTTGTGACATATGTATATTAGATTGCCTCCTGGGTGGCATGAAGATATTTGTCCATGATGTATTATTATTCAGTGATTCCTGAAGTTGATCTTCTAATGACTAGGTAATTACTGGAAAATGTTGTCTTTGTGTACCTAATCAAGAGACTGGTAATATAATGAAGTAAAACTTCTCTGTGGTGGAAGTGTATTTAATGGTTGGGACTCACTAGGTAAAATTATTTTATGTTTTTGCGATTTTGTCATTAGTTTTACGTTTACTTTTTTTTTTTAACTCTGTGCATTTTCTTTTTTAATGGATATGTTCACTTTCTAAAATAAAAATGTTAAAACATGGTTAATGCCCTGTGATACTTTGTTGCTTTATCAGATGAAAAATCAGCCTGTACCACTCTTACCGTTTTAGTAGGGTTCTGGTTTACATTGATTTTGTGCAGAATGTCTTGGCGCTGGTTGAATACCTATAGAGATGCAGTGTTGGTGCTAGCTGCTAGCAAAACACCATTTATTTCGCTGTTGTGTATGTGATATCAGAAGGATGCAAGAAGGTTTTTGAAATAATTTAGTTCCTGCTTCTGTGCTGGTGTTGGATGTTATTCAGGCTCAAGGAGCAAAGTGGAGGAAGCGAGCATTTGCAAATTGCAGTATTATTTCTGTAGTAGAGAGAAGCTTTAATCAATTGTTGGATATAGGTGTGTGGTTTTTTGTGTTTATTTTTCACATACAGATCTTAAGTATTAATGCTTCATCAAAAAAAGTTCAGGTGACACTTAATTCCTACTAAAAGGGAATGTAAGTGTTGTCGCTTTCCTTACAAAGCCATTTGTTTTTAATACCACAAGCATGCAGTTAGCAACCTGCACAGCAAATGGTAAGTACCACTGTATTCTTCATGTGTTTACTCAGATATACGTACTTCACTGCATAGGGCTAGAACACAGGGTGAGCTATTGTCTGACTGTTCTGCTAAGTTTTTCCTCGCACCAGTATTGACTGCTTCAGTTCACAGAATTTTCCCATTAAAAGGCCAGTACTAAAGTGAATCCACAAAGCATTAAAACATGTATTGATTTTTTTTTTTTTGAGTCTGTATAAGAGGGAGCCAATAAGCTGACAACAGGGGCTCCTAAGCCAGGTAAGGCACAGCAGCTGTCAAACTCACTGTCATCAAATACGTGAATTGCAAGTGATAGCTTTTCTTCATGGCTCTTTAGGGCTGTGTGGTTGCAAAGGTTTTTGTTCTGTTTACAGCTTAAAGTATGAGATGTTGCAGGTTGGCTGGGTGATCATGTAAGAGTGGGCTTGAATCATTCACATTATCACTTCCTTAGCTGGGCTGTAGCCTCAATTCCAGCAGGACCACACGAAGAACATTTGGAGGCATTACAAAGGAAAAGGAGAGAGAATTGTTGCTATTGAAGTCTGCAAAAGCTACATTTAAGGTTATTTGAAAATACCTTCACACCTATTTAATTCTGTTGTAGTTGCTCAAGCTTTAACAGTAGGAACATCACTTGCCTTTTTGCTCCAATAACAGTTCTGCAAATGCGTATGGCTAAAGATGATGCATTCCATCTTCCTTCACATGGAAGATCAGCATACATTGATGGCGGTGCTTTGGCTTCAGTGTGCTGTTTCAAAAATTCTCCAGTGTGACTATTAAGTTGATCCTAACATATCTTTTTATCCTATCAGTCGTGTCACTTCAGAATATTCAAGATCTGTTTGAGAGGATACAGGTAAGAATAAATCATTAGAAGAATAAAAATTGAGAAGCTGTCACTTTACAATGTTGGAGTCACCACAGCTTGCTTTCAGGGAGTTGTAGAGGGTGAGAAGGTCTCCCCTGAGCCTCCTCTTCTCCAGACTGAACAATCCCAGTTCCTTCAGCCGCTCTTTAACTTAAGTTACTAATGTATGTCAGGCCTGGAGAAATGCTTCAGTATAATTTTTCCATTTTCCTGAACGTTGCACGTAGTGGAGTTGATGTAAGCAGTTCAACAAGCAAGCAACAAAGAAGCTCACGTAGAGCTTTTCTGGTTTGAAAAGATGAATCTGAACTGTAGTAAAGACAGCAAGTGTGGCTGCATGCTGTTTGTCATTTGCTTAATTTGGTTTTTATTAGGCTTGAAAATGAGATTTGGAATGAGTCCTGTTTCAAGAGGCAAATTTGAATGAAGAACTGAATATAAAAAAACTAACAACTCAAACTGTTGACCAAATTGATATCCTTGTCTGTCATTTTGTAATTCCTATCAGGTTTATGAATGTTATGGTTGATGATCTATTGCATTAAGAACTGCAAAATACATTGCAGGGAAGAGGAGAGGGGTGCCGTAACACTCTGATCTGCTACTTTTTGCAATTTATGGGAAGGCAGGGGCAAAGAACAGGGAGTGCCTTCATGGGCCGGTTCTCTGCCTTTCACCATTCATGCCAAGAAGGGCACGTGGTCCCAAGAGAGGAACTGCACTCAGAGGCCTAATAGAACGGGGAGTAGTAACACCATGGTGTCACTAACGGTGCTGTTTAATCAGTTTTTCATTAAATATCAAAAAGGGAAAGCAAATAATGTACAATTTCCTATGTGGAGGATTGGGAACCTGCAGGGGGGTGTTGCTGGGAGTTGGTATTTGTTACAGAGCATGAGTGTGCAACACATATTATAGCATGTTTGTGTACAGTTGTAGACAATTTTCTATCAACTGCAGCTCTTCTTTGAAGCAGATTTCATGTGTGCAAACTCACTTGCGACCTGGCACCAAAGTCCTGTTTCCACTTCCACACTCCTTGATAAAGGCAAGTGATCCCCCTTATTTCAAGCAGGAGTTCTGAAATACCACATCAGCTAGTCCTGTACTAAAATATTACTGCACGTGCCTTAAGTTGATGTTCATAGAGACTGTTGTTTTGCTGACGCAGGTGCTGTCAAACAAAAGGAAGTTGGTAATCTTGCCTTCAGGGGTCAAGCCACGTTGAAGCACTTACACTTCAGTTAGCCTCAGCTCATTCTCTTCTCAAGCAAACTTAACTTGACACACAAGCGGTAAATGAAATCTTTATTTTTTTTATTTTAGGTTATAACTGATTCTTTTTGTTCTCTGATAAACTGAAGAAAAATATAATATGTTTGTTGTCATTAAAGCCTCTCTTCCCACCCCCCCAAGATTTTATCTAAATACAACAGAACGTAACAAATATTTTTTTAGTTATGCACAAATCTATACAAATAATTACTTGCTCAACATCTCTCAAAAACTTTATACAAGTCAGGCAGGTTGGCAAGCTGCAAAATGTTGCCATCATCTGTGAAGTGTTTAGGAGGTAAAAGATGAGTCCTAAAGGCTTTGTAAACTACATGCTCCACTGTCCACTTCCACGGTGGTGAACCAGAGTCAGAATCCTCATTCTGAAATACAGAACAAAAAGGACAAACAAACTGAGCACTTCAACTTCGTCAGAGTATTGAGGCTAAAATTCTGCTAGTACTCAAGTTCATCCTGTACAGCCAAGTTAATTTTAAGCTCTGAAACATCCATTTGAGTGGTGTCACTTGCAGAACTGGCTAGCTTAACTGAATGATTAAGCAAATACTTCAGACATAAGCAAACTACATTTTAGGTTTATATGCATCCTCCTATAGAAGCTGCTTATAGCTCAGCAGGTTAAAAAACACCACTTTCCAAACTGAGGCCAAGTATATACATTATGTATACTGCAATGCCCAGTGTTAAAAGGTTCTCTCAGTACAGACAGTTAGGAAAAGTGAGCCACATTGTTTCAGAAATATGCTGCACTTCTACTTGATTTACTTCACTGAAAGTAGATTTGGGATTAGAAGTCTGTAGGTTGGGGGAGAAAAAGGTATAGTTTGTCTTGTTAATGCTTGTTATATAAGTAGTAACATATTATGGTACCTGAGAGTGTGTCAGGTTGGTTTCATCTATTATATATTGTTTTCTAATGGAGTAGAACATAGACAGTTCTTTACTTAGGCTTTCAAAGCACTCCTTCTCTTCATCCCAGTTTACCTGTTAGAAGAAGGAAATAATTTAATAAAATCTGGTAAGTGGCCAGAGACTTGGTAACAATTCCTAATATGGAGGGAAAAATAAAAATCAAAATCACAGAAGCACAGAACTGTAAGGGTTGGAAGGGAACTCTAGTTTTCAGAGTCCAACCCCACTGCTATAGCAGGTTCCCTACAGTACAGAATAATGCTTTGGCTATTTTTGTGTTAGTAAGGCGAAGGCACTGAACAGAAATGAGTGAAAATGAAGGCATTCAAATCAAAACATATTCAATTAGTAGTTATGAATTTAGAGGCAAAGTCCAATTAATCAGCGACCATTGCAACAGTGCCCAGAGTACATAACAGTGTATTTCATCAATTTAAGCCCCTCCTTTGCATCTTACCATTAATTCATTTGATTCAACTTCACTGTTTCCTAAATGAAAAAATACATTTGAAAACAAATAAGTTATGAAAACATACCTCGGTAGCCAAACGAAGGATAAACATCGGTAGTCCCTCCAGCAGGGGAACGTAGTTGTCTATCAGAAGTGGTAATCCAGTAAGGTTTCCTTCCTGAAAAGGCAATGCTACTGCTTAAGTTAAAAAAAAAAAAAAAATGTTTTTCTTGCAGTGAAAGCACTAGAACTGTTACCTATTTTAAGACTGTTTCTTGCTAAGCTTGCTGAGCATTAGGGGTATCTGAAGTTGCAAGTTTTTGAAGCCCAATTCCAGGCAGCCATCGAGGAAAGAGAGTTGGTGATGGTGTTTAACTTATAATCCCTCAGTTTAGAGCTTTCACCTCTGGGAGACCTCAACTCAGCTTGCTCCTCTACCTCTACCCACTGACTATGCCAGTCCTATTTCCACTGAAAATACTGAGGTGAGGAGCCTAAGTTATATAAAGCTGTTCAGTTTTGTACAGAGTAAGAGATGCAGTAGGCCACTCAAATATTAGAATCAAGGGAGATCCTGTAGCCCAGCCTGGGCTAAAGTTAAGGTGCATACCTTGTTGGATAGGAAAGCTGCAGGCTAGTTACTAAAGCAATGACTCAAGTATTTTATTTGATAGTTAATTAAACTTTGCATAGCCCTCCTTTAAAAGCAGCATAAGTCCTGAGCATTTTTAATGAAAGGGGTAAACCACCCAAGTCTTACCGGAGCTAGCTCTTGCTGATAGTAAGCACTGCAAGCAAACTATTGCCATTACCAGGTGCCAAAATGTTGCACTATTTAGTGTGAAGAGTAATAGCAGCAGTCACCTCATCAATTTCGAGAGAGAAATAATCTTTCAACATTTCAGTCTTCTTTTTCAGAAACTCAACTATGTACTCAGCAAGCCCTTCTTTGGGGCCATCTTCTTCTGTCCAGCCACTCTCAGGGTCCTCTAAAGCAAGCATTGCAAGCTCATATAAAGGAGCTGGCTCCTAGAAGTAGAAGAAGCAGAAGTGTTGTTAATGATCAACCTACTGCTCCCACCCTTACAAATCTATGGCTTCTTCCTTCACATGTAATCAGAGTTAAATATACAGCTTCTGGCCCACAGAGCAAACCAGCTCATCAACCAGTTTAAAGTGTGAATTTATTTGTGATAAAACTCTGTGCAGAGCACTATCATTCAACAGCACTTCTGATAAACACAAAGTACAGTACAATTATTTGTACTAACATATGAGCAAAGCCTGGTGAATAGTCAGAAGTACAACTAGCAGCCAGGATCACAATCTACAGCTGCAGCTACAAAATTACTACAGGTTTGCCACTTTGTATTACTGTAAAGGAATCTGCACATCACTCTTACAGTGGGCAAAAATGAACCTATAAACATATACATTATTTGAAAGGACAGGGTTACTGTAAATAAACATTCTTATATAGAATACAAAGTCATACTTACAGAGAGTCTCAGGACTCCAAAGTTTGCGAAGTCATAAATAAGTATCTGGTAGAAGAGTTCCTGGCTAAATTGAAATACAAAAATTTGTTGTTTTCAATGGAGATGCAATCATGCATCTCCAAGGTATTGTAATTAAGAGGGGAAAAAGCATGGGTCATCTTGGAAACAACAGCTTCCTCACCTGAGTTTTGTTGTATTGAGAAGATACAGTTTTGTCCGATACTGCACCAGAGCCCACTGAGGGCTGACACAGCCAACAAACGAGTGATCACGCAGCATCTCCTGAAGACCTGAAAGTGAAGGGAGGAAAAGAAAGGAAACAATAAGAGAAAAAGTATAATATCCTATGCACTAAGCCTGCCCCAAATTACTCTGTTAAGTCATCCGTGACTTTTAAAGTCTGGTTACTGTTCAGTCATTGCTACGCTACAGCTCCTAATATAGGCCTGTACTGCTACCAATTATCAATTCATTTTGAAGTCTTTGAGTATATGCATGTTAGTATGGAACTTCCTGTGTTCAAGTTTTAGGCCATTACTCCTTGTCCTATCACTGCACACCACCAAGAAGAGCCTGGCCTCATCCATTTGCCTCCCACTTCCCTTTAGGTATTTATAAACATTGATCAGATCCCCTCTCAGTCTTCCTTTCCCCAGGCTGAACAGACCCAGGTTACTCAGCCTCGATGCTCCAGGCCCTTTATCATCTTTGTGGCCCTCCACTGGGCTCCTTCTAGCATCCTTCTAGACGCAGAACAAAAATTGTAACAAAATCGAGTGCTGTCAGACTAGGTTCTGGAAATGCAGTAGATTAGGTCCATAATCCCATCCCTCTTCCCCCCTCAGTAAGTTCCTGGCCTTCTTTTTATTTAAAACAGCCTGATAAGTTTAGTTTCCATGTTCATTTTCTGCAAGTCACTACAACCCTCAGAAGCAGCTTCATTATAAAAGCAGGGCATCGCAATCACAGCACATGAAACGCAAAGCACTGCGCTACCAAATTCCATGGTTACTTTTTCCAGCATACTGCAGCACTGCAGGAAGAGAATTTCTGACAAAAATCTCTTGTGGGTATTTCTTACATATATGGAGATAAGAAAGCCTCAAGCAGCCGCACAAGTTCTGCCACACAGCTTATGGCATTTTTGGATATTTTATGGCACAGGAATTTAACTGTGATTCCGGTATTTAAACTGTGACAGTCAACTATGAAGTCACCAGCTCAGAATTACCATCCTACTGTGAAACAGCTTCTGGAGCACAAGTAGTGTCAGTACACGCTTACCAAAACTCCCGATCTTCAGAATTTTCTTAACCAAGTTAGTTATTTCAGAAACAGTAATTTCAACACCACCACCACAACAACACGAGCAAGATTCCCAAAATTTAGGCTAGCTGAATAACACGGCATTGTGTGACTCAGTGTGATTACGTGATTCTTAAAGCAACTGAAGGAGTGAAGAGGGAGCAACCTTAGGAAGAACTGCAAACCTTTCATCTTTTTCCAAACCCTTTCCCCACTCTCTTGTGAACTCCCCTTACATACATGGGACAGATCCAAATAAAAATGGCAAGCAAATTAGTAAATAAAAAATGTGATTATCAAGCCTGTCCCATTATTATGTTCTCCTTATTAATCTATTTTGGAATCATGCAACTAAGCCAATTTTCTTATAACAATGATACTTTAACTTACATTTGCTTCAAAATTACTAAGTAACTCAGTTTTTCAAATTGTGATTTTATGGCATTAGTTATGACTTAAGATTTACGAACTATTAAGAATGGATAAAGAATCCAGGACACCTTTTTAACTCTTTTTCCCCCTTAGTAGTCCAAAATATCATCTTTATTTGCTAAAATAAACCTAAGAAGCAAAACCCTTGCTTACTTTCATGTGCCTGGTTGCTGATTTCCTCCTGAAGAGTCAACACGCTGGTCAAATTGATAATTCTTCTTTTAGGGGTGCAGGCAGCAGTCATTTCCTTTCTGGTGTCTTCTTCCATTTGTACGTCAGTGTCTTCCCGTGGTCTCTTTCTGCAATATAAAAACAAAGAGGAAACGCATTCTGGTTTTCTATCTCTTAAGCAAAACACACTCAAATGGATGGGATGCTGAATTCACATATTCTACTTTAATAAAGGAAAAGCAGGAAGTTTTCTCAAAGTTTCCCAGAAAGAAATACTGTGTTATTTTACTTACTAGGCACAATTCATTAGAAAAAGGATAATTCATAAAGAAAGAATCTTTAATGCTTGTTACATCATTTGTGTGTTGTTTATGCAATGAGCCAATTAGGCTCTAAAAGACACCTCACAAGATGTTATTCCTCATTATTTTTTCCATTCTTGTCTGTAATAGTGAGGAAAAAACTAACCAGATTCTCTCAGAAGACTCTGGCCTCTCAAAATAGCCCCCTGTGGTAGCTGTAAAATGTTACAGGGTTTTTATCTTTACTAGGGTAACAGCTGCAAAATTCTGTGATGTAGTTTCTATCTTTCTGCAATACCATGAAAGGGTGAACCTGGGAAGTGAGGCAGACTGATATAATCTCTCTGAAGTAAAGTCAGTATCATTATTCATACTGTTTCCTGCCTTGCAGCACACATGGAAATCCCATTCCAGTTACAAATTTTTTCACAAGTTATGTAATTTGCAGTTCACAGATGAAATCAGGTTTCTCATGAAAATGCTGTGAGAGGTTACTCTAGAAAAAAAAAAATCCTTCTGAAAGCAAATGTCCAAAGAGATGACAAAAACCTTCAAATCCAGGGTGATGCCATGAAATAAACAGGTAGAACCTCAGGAAAGATGAGACTTACCGAGGAAATGCTTTCTCAGGAGAGTGTCCACTCTTACTCAGCCCTCCGGGCATCACTGCATCCTGCTGAACGTCAGCCATTTCAACAAGATCACCTGTTTCAAGTAGCTCACTGACATCTTCCATTTCAGCATCCCTTGGCCTGACCGTGCCCTCCGGAGGTCCCGCATTAACCCCTGTTCTCTCTTCAGTGGGGCCTGTACTCAGGGGGTTGTTCACTGGCTGAAGAAAAGCATCCAACTTCTGCTCTCGGGAATCAGTGCGGACCATCTGATGCGCGTAAACTTTATCACTGGTTCCTTTCGTAGCTGTAGAAGAGCTTGCTGCTGATTTTACCACCTCACTGGAAGAACATTCGGCCCCCGGAAGCAAAGTCTTCATTACGATATGAGAAAGGAGAGAGATCAATCGTAAGTAAGAGTACACAGAAAACACAAAGATCGTATCTGTTTCTCACGGCACCTTACTGCTCAAAAGCAAGCAACTTCCAAACCCCACAGAAACCATGTCAGCTGCTTGAACAACCACCAGCCTCGTGCTTACTATTCACGTAACATGAGTGTAATTATCTTGGCATCTACAGAAATCATCAGTTAGCATTCCCTTGTCTGAAATGCAAAGTCTTTAATGTAAAAGAGCACAAGGAAAACTTTGTAAAAAAAGATTACAATTTTAGTTCTTATATTCTCTATTTAAGAGATTAGGACATTTTTCCTGCTATTCTTCCAGTTGGGTTACATTCAGTGTCATCGAATACACAGAGTAAACAATTTCCTCAGTCTCACATTTCCTGTGAAAAGGGCAGAATAAAAGCTGACCAAGTTTGGAGGGTAATATATCTGTAAAATCAAAAAGATTAAATAACTTTCTGTTAAGTATCTGTTCAAGATATTTTCATGCACTTCTTATCCAGTAAGTTCATTCCCACTTTATTAACATTGGTATATTCAAGCAATTTAATCCCCAAAACACTAAAGATCTCAAGCTACCAGTATAACACTGTTTGACTAGCCTAGCTTGTGCTTTTGAAGGAAGTAAATAATACATCCACTACTGTTAAAGTATTTTGTACAGGGCTGTGGTCACCTGAAACATGTATCCTCACCTGAGTGAAGTACATCCTTGAAGAATTAGAACCCAACAGCTTGCTTTCTATGTGTTGTTGCACACGCTCTAGAATGCTGTCTTCATGAAGGAAATGGACCTCATGCTTTGTAGGGTGCACATTCACATCTACGTTTTTAGGGGCTATTTCCAGGCTGGAAAACATTTTAAAAGAAATTAACATAAAATTACCCATGGATGGCGGAGAGGGTACAAATTGGTTCAGTATAAAGTTTGTCAAACTAGGCACCAATTACTCCATGGAAAGAAACCATAACGGTCCCAAAACTTCAAGTTACTCTACAGTCAGTTTTATTTGGTATATTAAAACTCTATTCTGATTTCAGCCAAGTCAGCTTGCATAAATAAGCTTAAATCAACCTCTCCATCGGACTACTACAAAGTTTTCAGAAATATATTTTATATCCTGGGGTCACCAATCAGTTCATTTGTGTTAGTGAACAACAGGTCCAGTACTGCATCCCCCCGGTGGGGCTTCCTATTACTTGGCTTAAGAAGTTATCCTTGATGCATTCCAGAAGCCTGCTGGATTTGCCTACAGCTTGCCGTGCTACTTTTCCAGCAGATGTCAGGGTCGTTGAGACCCCTGCCGGACAAGAGCTTGTGAGCGTGGTGCTTCCTGCAGCTGGAGGAAGAAAGTGTCATCAACAGGCTGCACTTGATCAGGCAGCCTGTGGTAGACACCAACCACAAGGCTCCCTTTGTTGCCTCAGTCTCTTAACTCTCACCCATAGGCTTTTGACTTGCTGGTGGCCGTTCTTCAGGGACAGCTCTTCACACTGTTCCTTTCTTGATGTAGAGGTTAACCCCTCCTCCCTCATCTGCCCCTTCTGAACAGCTTGTAGCCATCAACAGCCACATTCCAGTCGTGGGAATCATCCCACCAGGTTTCAGTAACAGCAACTACATCACCATTTTCTAGTACCACAGTGGCTTCCAACACCTCCTGCTTTTCCCAAGCTGTATGCATTGGTGTTGAGGCACTTCAGCTGGGCAGCCAGCCTTGTCACCTTGTTGGAGGATAACTCCTTAATTCCTTTGAAGTATTTTCCTTGAGTTTCCCTGTTGCCTTCTCCTACAGCCTCAGCAGTTCTTGGCTCATTGTCCTAAGATTTCAAGTGCGCTGCAGTATTGCCAGGCTACTTCTTGCTGTTACTTTACCTTAAGTATAGGAACGGATGCGTACTTTTTGGCAAATAAGCAGCATACACTGTCTCTATGGCTTTCCGCAAAGCAGTTGACTCTACCAGCCGATCTGAAACAGAACAAAATGCTAGTGTCAAAGAATGCCACTGAAATAGATTAGACAGTGCCTAACTAATCCTTGAAACCAGTATCTTCAAGCTTTGCATCTTCAAAAGGCATGCGTAACTTTGATGTTCTACAAGCTTCCGTTACTTTAGGCCCAGTATGAGCTGCTCTCCAGTACTTTCAGTGCACAACACGACCCACATTAAAAACTGAGAAACACCTTGAGATCTACAGTTAATAGCAATATTAATTCTTCGACACTTTTGCAAAATGTTCGTGCTTTTGCAATTCATCAGCAAGCTGTGCTCCACTGATTATTATGTAAGCAGCATACGACTGCACAACATGGTGCTTTTTATTTTTATAACTTACGGTTTATGAAGAGTAAAAATATACATTTCTTCACAGAGTAGTTTGCATTCGTGATGTAGCCTTTCAATTTAAAGGCCAGATTTGCATCCTCACAGCCCACTTCTATGAGTTCCCTGTTGACAGTTTGACAGAAACACACACACAAAAAAATGTATTCTTCCATTAATGCAAATTTCAAACAGCCCTCTCAAGTAGCAAGATACTGTTCTATACTGTAGTTATGTCATGGTTAAGGACAACATTTGAACTGTTTGAAAGTTCAAACATTCTTTGCTGGGCCATAAAATTATTTAGCCACACAAATAAGGAAGCGCCAGCTGCATTTTCTTTCTCCTTTTGTTTTCTTTCTGCAACTTCTTCAGGGCTGTGCAAAGGGAAAACTGTATCAAAAAAGCATTGGAAATAGAGAAAAACTAATATATGGTAAATAAATACTGCAGCCTAAAGGTGTTTTCATGTATTAGAAGTCTAATTCCTTACATGTAAGTTATGGTTTTAGTAACTGAATCAAACTGACACCTTCTCTGTTCTGAGAAGGTTTTTTGTTTGTTTGTTTGTTTTAATTACTGCAACAGTCTCTCTCTGTAATTCACTTTGAAGGGAGAACAGGAAGAGTTAGCACAGCCTGTGTTCTTTACAAGAGAAGAAAGAGGGAGATGTATTAGAAAACTTCAGGTCAAAATGAAACTCAACATCAACATACCTGCTAACAGCATTTCCAAAGATGGACCTAATGTTGTCCACAGTTGTAGCATTTGATAAAGTTCTAACATCTGACACAGTATCACCTTGCTGAAAAGACCAGAAAGGACTATTCGTCAATTCACAGTTCTGTCTGAAGTTTCATAAACACATTAAAGTTAACAATAACATTTCTAACAAACGATATAATGTCATTGGATGTTTTATATTATTATTTACTTGTGTTTAGAAAAGCAATAAATGTTAAATGGCACCAGACTGCAGAATATGCTAGGCCACATCAGACCTACTCAGGCTAATACTCCATCTTTCAAATTGAAGAACGTAGCCAGTTCTAGAAATAAGTGTCAAGAATGTCACAGAATGAAGGTACTTTACACAATTCTATTTAATCCAGTTATTAGTAACTAGACTTTCAAAAAAGACTGAAACAGCTTATAAATAGTGGACTTCAAGATCCTTAGGGCAGCGAGGAAGGTATGCTGCAAGCTCACTTTGGCAGACTTGTGCCTCTTTGGGGATCTGCGGGGTAAAGTACCATAGGATAAAGCCCTGGAAGGAAGAGGGGCCCAAGAAAGCTGGTTAATATTCAAAGATCACCTCCTCCAAGCTCAGGAGCTAAGCATCCCAACAAAGAGGAAGCAAAAACACCAGGAGGTCTGGTGGACAGATGGATGAATAAGATGCTCCTGGACAAACTCAAACACAAAAAGGAAGCCTACAGAGGGTGGAAGTGTGCCTGCGAGGAATGCAGAGAATTTATCCAAGCAGACAAGGATCAGGTTAGGAAACAATTAGATCTGGCCAGGGACATCAAGGGCAACAAGAAAAGCTTCTATAGGTACAGTGGTAATAAAAGGAAGAAAACGTTGACTCTCTCCAGAAGGACATATGGTTACACAGGATATGGAGAAGACTGAGGTACTCAATGACTTTTTTTTTTTTGCCTCATTCTTCACTGACAAGTGCTCTATCCACACTGCCCAAGACACAGATGACAAAGGCAGGGACTGGGAGAATTATGAACCACCCATGCAGTAAATCAGGTCTGAAATCAGAATGGCCTTCCAGTAACTAAAGGGGGCCTACAGGAAAGCAGGCGAGGGACTCTTATCAGGACAAGGGGGAACGGCTTTAAACTAAAAAATGATAGGTTTAAGATTAGATATAAGGAAGAAATTGTTCATGAGGGTGGTGAGGCACTGACACAGGCTGCCTTGAGAAGCTGTGGGTGCACCATCCCTGGATGCGTTCAAGGCTGGGTTGGATGGGGCCCTGAGCAGCCTGATGTGGTGGGTGGCAGCCCTGCCTACAGCAGGGAGACTGAAACTAGATGATCTTTTGAGATCCCCTCCAGCCCAAGTCATTTGATGATTCTATAATAAAGCTAAAACAAATGAAACGTTGACCACACAGAAAATGCCAAACTCCTGAGAAAGACTTTCTGTTTCATTTACTGTTAGCTCAAGCGATTTCTACTCAACTGCAACAAAGTATACTTCAACATTTCAGTACAAGGGAAAGCTCTGTATACTATTCCCTCTGCAAAAGAGGCAGCACAACTATTCTGTTACTTTCATATCTATGTGTGTGCAAGAGAAATATATATATAAAATAAAAGCTTGACCAGATATGTATATGGCAAAATTATAAGGACTTTACTTACATACCTTTTTAACTGAAAAGCTGATACCTGAGTTATGGATGGCATATCTGAAAGAAAAAAAAAAAAAGACTGCAGTATGTGAAAGAAAAAGGAATGGTTACTTTTTGAGAATGCTAAAAAAAAAAAAAAAAAGCTAGTAACATGTCCACAAGTCATTTCCTCCTAGACAGCAATGCAATTTGAGCCAAACTAAGGTTTTGTAGACTTAACAGCTATTAAGAAAAGGTTTTCCGTTTGTAACTCACCTGTAACCACGTGGGAGGGAAAAAAAAAAATCAGCTTAGTTTATTTCTCAAGGAAAACTAAAATAATAATAAAATAACCACAAAAAAAATAGCAACAAACCTAATCCAACTTACATAGGTCTTGTTAGTTCAGTTTCAACAGATAGGTTTAATACTGAGGACATTTTGCTTCTCAACTCTCAACCTGTATGAAGAAAGGTCTGAGAAATAGCTGGCTTTCTACCCATCCCGGATGGTTCAGCTGCCTGTTATCCAAGGCCAAGTTATGATACACATCAGCTGCATAACCTTGGCTTAAACTTCTAAAAATATTGCTAAGTCACAGAGAAAAAACAAAAAAGAACCAAAACAACAGAGAAGAACCATACAAGATAAGAACATTAAAAATGCAGAGGTTAGACTGCTATAGCCAGGACTGGCAGAAACACAAGAATTCAACGTGAGAAAAAAAAAAAATCAACCCAAAAAAGATTATAAAATTCTAATAAAAAAAAAAAGTGATCATAGAATGGCTTAAGTTGGAGGGGACATTTTAAAGATCATTTAGTTCCAACCCCTGCCATGGGCAGGGTTGCCACCCATCAAATCAGGGTGCCCAGGGCCCCATCCAACCTGATCTTGAATGCCTTCAGAGATGGTGTACCCACAACTTCTCTGGGCAAACTGATCCAGCACCTCACCATCCTCAGTAAAAGACTGCTGCCTAACATCTAGTTAAGGTGGTCTCTCCTCTTTTAAATTTAAAAACATTCCCCTTTGTTCTTTCACTATCAGACCATGTAAAAATGTCAGTCCCACTCCTGCTTATAAGCTTCCTTCAAGTACTGGAAGGCAGCAATATGGTCTCCTCCTCAGAGCCTTCTCTTCTCCAAGCTAAACAAGCCCAGTTCCCTCAACCTCTTTCTTCATAGGAGAGGTGCTCCAGCCCTCTGATCATCTTTGTGGCCCTCTCCTGGACCTGCTCCAACAGCTCCACATTATTCCTGTAGTGGGAGCCCCAAACCTGGATGCAGCACTCCAGATGATGCCTCACAAGGGCAGAGCAGAGGGGACAATCACCTCCCCTTCCCTGCTGGCCACTTCTCTTGATGCAGCCCAGAATACTTTTAGCCTTACAGGCTGCAAGAGCAAGGTGCTGGCTCTTGTCCAGCTTTTCGTCCATTATCAGGACCCCTTCTCTGCAGGGTTGCTCTGTCTTAACCCAGCCTGTACTCAAATCTGAGACTGCCTTGACTCATTAAATTCTCACATGCCCACTTTTCAAGCCTGTCCAGGTACCTCTGGATGGCATCCCTCCCTTCTATTATTCCAACTGCACCACTCAGCTTAGTGTCATTAGCAAACTTGCTGATCATGCACTCGATCCCAACTGTCTATGTCGTTGATGAAGATGTTGAAGAGCGCTGGTCCCAAGATGAACCCCTGAGGGACACTACTCGTGACCAGCCTCCACCCGGACATAGAGACACTGACAACAACACTCTGGCTATGACCATCCAACCAACTCTCTGTTCACTGAACAGTCCAGCTTTCAAATCCATCTCTCTCCAGTTCAGAGATAAAGACACGGTGTGGGGCCATGACAAAGGCCTACCAAAACTTCACGTCGATGACATCAGTTGTTTCCCTTCCTTTGTCCACTGGTGCCACCACTCCATCATAGAAGGCTGAGTTGGAAGAGAAACTCAGCAAGACTTCAGACCAGCACATTCCACGCAACAGTCAGATCTGCCTCTTAACTTCCAGGCTGAAGTGTTCCTACACAGTGAAGACTCTTAAGTAGCTCATTCAGGGATCAGGCTAAAACTTAACATAGTGCCTTGCTATTCTTTGTTACCTTCTGTTTTTACTGGGAGTGCAAAGCAGTTTTATGCAGAAAAGGAACCCAATAACGGAACTTTTTTTTTTTTTTTTTTTTAAGAAGTCATATTGTTATTCAGCTTTTTCACATTCGACCAAATCTCACCACTCTTGCACAGTTTTTACTTGGACTCTTTTCAAGTCAAGTTTATTTGAAGTTCCCTTATTCAAGTCTATCTCCATTTGTTTGCTGGGATTCTTAGTAATAATACACCTGAATCGAGCACACAGTTTTTCATCTGAATTTTCTCTATCAACTTAGACTGTTAACTAACATTGTACACTAAAAAAAATAGTAAAAACAAAACAAACAAAAAGCAACAACAAAATGACAATACCACACACACGCCAATCTCTCTGAAAAACCCATGCTCTTCATGGGCTGGAATTAGAGCTGCTTATTTCAGTTTACCTGCCAACAACTTCTAGTATTTTTGCATACTCTTCACTTGGATTTTTTAAAGCTTTCCTCCTTGTATTTACGTTGTAAAAAAGATCTTCAACCTACAAGAGACAAAGATCATAATTAAAGATGATTAAAAAAAATTCTCTCACTATATAATTAAATTAAGTTCTGAACAGATACTACAAAATTTTCTGAGAACATTTTAGTTTATAGAATCACAGAATCCTTAAATTTGGAAGGGACCTCTGAGGACCATCTATTCCAACTCCCTTGCAATGAACAGGGACACCACAGCTAGACCAGGTTGCCCAGGACCTGATCCAACTCACCTTGAAAGTCTCCAGGGATGGGGTATCAACCACGTCTCTACGCAACCTGTTCCAGGGCCTCACCAACCTCACTGTAGAAGATTTTTTCCTTATACCTAATTTAAATCTACCCTCCCTGAGCTTGCAGCCATTTCCCTTTGTTCTATCACCACAGACCCTGCTAAAGAGTCTGTCCCCTCCTTTCCTGTAGCTCCCCTTCAGATACTGAAAGGCTGCTATCAGGTCACCTTGCAGCCTTCTCTTCCCCAGGCTGAATAGCCCCAGCTCTCTCAGCCTGTCCTCACAGGAGAGGCATTCCATCCTGTGGATCATTTTTGTGGCCCTCCTCTGGACGCGCTCCAACAGGTTCATGTCTCTCCTGTACTGAGGACTCCACATCTGCACGCAGTGCTCCAGGTGAGGCCTCACCAGTGCAGAGCAGAGGGGCAGGATCACCTCCCTCGACCTGCTGGCCACGCTTCTTTTGATGCAGCCCAGGATGCGATTGGCTTCCTGGACTGAAAGCACACTGCTGGCTCAAGTCCAGCTTGCCATCCACCAGTAGCCCCAGGTCTTTTTCAGCATGGCTGCACTCAGTCCTTTCATCCCCCAGCTTGTATTGGTAATGGGGGTTGCCTCAACCCAGGTGCAAGATCTTGCATTTGGATTTGCTGAACCTCATGAGGTTCACCCGGGCCCACTGCTCAAGCCTGTCTTGGCCCCTCTGGATGGCATCCCATCCCTCTGGTATGCCGACAGCACCCCACAGCTTGGTGTCATCTGCAAACTTGCTGAGGGTGCACTCAACCCCACTGTCAATGTCACTGATGAAGATATTAAAGAGTATCGGCCCCAGCACCAAACCCTGGGGGACACCACTCGTCACCAATCTCCATCCAGACATTGAGCCATTGACCACCACTCTCTGGACTCGATCCTGCAGCCTGTTCTTTGTCCATTGAACAGTCCACCCATCAAATCCTTATCTTTCCAATTTGAGAGAAGGAAGTTGTGGGGCACCGTGTCAAAGGCTTTACTGAAGGCGACGTAGATGACATCAGTGGCTCTTACCTTGTCCACTGATGCAGTGACACCATCACAGAAGGCCACTAGGTTGGTCAAACAGGATTTGCCCTTGGTGAAGCTATGCTGGTTCTCTCCCACATCATCTCCCTGCCTTCCATGCACCTTAATGTAGCTTCCAGGAGGATCTGTTCCTGGATCTTCCCTGGCACAGAGGTGAGACTGACAGTTCTGTAGTTCCAGGGGTCATCCTTTTTACCCTTCTTAAAAATGGGTGTGATGTTACTTTTCTTCCAGTCACCAGGGTCTTCATCTGATTGCCACAACTTTTCAAATATAGAGAGTGGCTGGGCGACAACACCAGCCAATTCCCTCTGGACTCTGGGATGCATCTCATCAGGACCCATAGACTTGTAGATGTTCAGGTTCCTCAGGGGGTCATGAATGCAAGTCTCGCTTAGAGTGGGAAGAATGTTCCTTCCCCAATCCCCTCCTACCAAACCAAACGTTTGAAGGCTGCGTGGCAAGCAGTCATCAGGGAAGACCAAGGCAAAAAAGTTAAGTACCTCAGCCTTCTCCTTGTCTGTTCTTACCAGCCTGCCTGCGTCACTCAGAAGGGGGGTATGCCCTCCTGGGCTTTCCTTTTCTGGTTGAGGTACCTGTAAAAGCCTTTCTTGTTCTTTCTGGCCTCCCTAGCCAAGTACATTTCAAGCTGGGCCCTGGCTTTCCTAACCCCATCCCTACACAGCCTAGCATGAAGGACCTCTTAAGATGGATTAACAGTCAGTTTTTGCTTACCTGCTTAGTTTCACCTAAAAACATGCAATGTTTAAGTATTTTAGTTCTTTGTTCTTAAATCAACACCACCACCCCAAAAGCACTTCTTTTCCAGTGAAAATTATATTTCTTCCATTGCAGATAGCAGTGGATTAGACTGTTTTAATGAAATGCAAATAAACATTAAAAGAGCTGTTGCAATCAAGGCACACAAAAAACACATCAAAAATATTCTACTAAGTGATGCTGTCATATACCTTGTAATGCAACACATAACAATAAGTGGTATAAATAGAAAGACCTGGGAATAATAGGAGAACATGCAAAAACAAGTAAACCAACCAACCTACCATGATCTGTGTCCCTTGGTTTCCAGCACAGGGTTTTGGGGGGGCTTTAATTTTTCCATCACTGTAAGAGGCTCTAGGGACAAAGGAGAAAGTAAAAAGTTGTCCAACAATTAAAAGGGGTGGGGGAAAAAGAGAAAAGAAAAAAGGACAGAAACCCCATCATCATCATACTATTCCCAGCAGAAAACTTGGTTTGCTGAAGATTGACTGCAACTCGCCACTTTCTGCTAAAAGAAAGCAGTTCTCAATAGCCTTTGGACCCACAGGAAAGTGAGAATAACAGCAAAGGAAAAGTACCAGGTAAAAGGATATGTGTTTTGAAATTGCACTACTCAGACTTTCCTGTAATAGCAGGATTATTGTATTTTAGCCTCTTTAATATTTAGACCTGCACTAATAATAATTCTTCCACTAGACTTTACACTTGAGTTATACTATTAAGAGATTCCTGACTTTACATACAAGATGTGTGTTTCTTTCTTGTCCATAAAAGGATTTTGGCACAAATGATTACTGATCCATTCAGTTATTTCAGCAGGTTATACAGACTGGAATTTCAAAGGGCACGCTTTTTTTTTTTTTTTTTTTGACATTTCACAGACCCTACATACTTAATTAAGAAAACATTAATAAAAATATTTTCACTTATATTTGAGTTTTGAGAAGAATATTCAAAATTCTTTTGATCAGGAAACGTGAAGCAAGCTCCCATGCTCAAAGACTTTAGAATTTGCAAGACGTGCTGACTGTGTACATACATTTTATCCCAAAATGTGAAAAAGACAACAAGTTTACCCTACGTTAGCTGCTGAAGCGCAATGCCTTTTAAGATTTTTTTTCCCTCTTTTTTAAACTGTACCATTTAGGTAAGCTTCCCTTTACAGTCTGGAATAAAAACCACTGAAACTATGTTTTCTGATATGTTTTCTGGTTCTGGTCCTTGTTTATAGCTGTCCTAGAAACAAAAACTGTCCTTCAGTGTCTGTCCCCCCGCCACCAATAAGAGCACTGGAAAGAGAATCCATTCATTATCACCTACAGCATAAGTTACTTGGATAATAACTAGCATACCTGTACGCACACTTTGCATCAGCTGTTTTAGTTGTTACCGTAACATGGGCAACATGACTGATGCTAGCCAATGCCTAGAGAAAGAAAAAGCATCTTTTTAGACTTTGCTCTAGAGATCATTGGTGCTAAAGAAGTATACACACTTTAAAAGAACACCACAAGGTTTTTATATACTACTTGCAGGTAACTAATAAAAACTTCATAAGAAAATGGTAGGTCAGTAGAGCTCTCAGGAATTTCAGTACCTACAAAACCAACTTTTATCCAGTACCTACAAAACCAACTTTAATCCTTATTAAAGGCTTTTGCCTTTAATTACTGTATTTAGCCAAATGTCTGTCATCAAGGATTTACCACCCTGTCAAGTTTTTCATGGTCTTTCAGCTGCAGGCTCCTGAAGCAACACGTGAGAAGACAGGCCTTGCCTCAATTAAATGTTTTCTTACTCCAGAAAACAAGAATATATACCTTTCTCTAGGAATCCATTTATTCTTGAAAGACATGGAAATATATTTTGACTATATTCAAAAGGCAGACTCTCAGAAACCAGAACCTTCTGTAAAGGGCGCTAGGAACGAGAAATTACATAAACAGCAGTACAAAAGGATAACCATAAACAGTGAACACTTTCAAAACCTTGATGAAGAGCTTACCTCACCCCTAAAACCATATGTTGAAATACTAGCCAAGTCTTCAAATTTCTGCAGTTTACTGGTAGTAAATCTCTCACATACGATGTGCAGATCTTCCTTCTTTGTGAAAGAGACAAATGAATTGTAATAGTTGCTTTCTGTTGCATAAAAATCATAGAACGGCTTAGGCTGGGCAGGACCTCAAAGCCCACCCAGGTCCAACCCCCAGCTATGGGCAGTGCTGCCACCCAGTAGATCAGACTGCACAGGGCCCCATCCAACCCAGCCTTGAACACCTCCAATTTTTCCATGTCTTCTCGAGAGCAGAAGTATTTACGAACTGAATTAAGTTTTAAGAGATAATATGTATAAAACATTAGTGCACAGCAGTCTATTGTAAACTTTACTCACTCTGATACCACAGCCGTTATCTTGGACCTGGATGAGCTTCAGACCACCTTCTTTGACTATTACCTGGATACTTGTAGATTTAGCATCCAAACTGCAGAAACCAATAAAGCACATTAGAGAACAGCAATTCTAGAGAATAAATATGTATATTTCATGCTGGACATTAGGAAACACTTGTTTTTCGAGAGAGTGGTCAGGTGCTAGAATGGGCTGCCCAGGGAAGTAGTAGAGTCACTTACTACTGAAAAGGCTGCAACTTGTATCCTTGACAGACCTTATCTTCTAAACCAGTAAACGAATAATTCACTTACAGCAAACGGTTCATACCGAACACAGCAGCAAACTAAGCCAACACCAGTTCAGGGCGTCCTTCTGGAGAGAGCTGTCCCTTCAGCACAAGTGTACCTCCTGTCGGCCCTCAGCTGGGCGCAGACACAGCCGTACAGCCGGCAGCAACCCCAGCAATGGCTGCAGCTCCCCCCCCCCCCCCCCCCCCCCCCC
>NC_034410.1:46129739-46135435 GCF_002078875.1 Numida meleagris | reverse complement strand
AGCGGCCAGCCGTGCCACAGCCGTGCCCACAGCCGTGCCACGCTAACGGCCCCCTCAGCGGGGCGCAGCACCTTACCAGTTCTCTATCATCTCCTTGATGGCATTTGCCGGTCTCTGGATGACCTCGCCGGCCGCGATGCGGTTCACCACGGCCTCATCCAGCCGACGGATGACGCCAGCTACCAGCGCCATGGCAGGAGCCCGGCCCGCGAGGGAGCGGGACGCAGCACAGGACCGCCCGCCGCGGGGGGCGAGTGGCGGCGAAGCTGAAAACCCCCGCGCTGCTCTCTCGCGCCAAACATCCGTCGTGCCCTGCCCCGCACTACGCACACCGTGCTGCGGCGCTCTGCGATTGGACGAGACGAACGTCCATCACTCGACAGCCCTCCTGCCCGCGGCAAGAACAGAGAAGGGGTCGGGAGGAGGTGGCACGGCGGAGCCGCGCGGCGATTGGCGGAACGGCGCGATGGAGGCGGGGCTTCCAGCGGCCATTGGGTGACGCCTTGTGGCGGAGAGGCTGTGCAGGCGGCGTCGTGGCCGGCGCCTGTGAGGGCGGTAGGTGGCTGGCATGGCGGCGTGTGCGAGGCCCATTCGTAGTGCCATCCTCCAGAGAACCATAGAATCGTTTAGGTTGGAAAAGCGTTAGCTCCAGTAAACAGCGTTGTAAATGACACCTTGCAGTGGCTTTCTTCCTGGAAGAAGCACACACGTTGAAGCTTACTTCTGTTTGGCAGCGTATATCCATCAAAGCACTCCCTCGGCTCTGCCCCTCAGCGGCTCCCGCTGGCGGCCCGCCCTTCTGCTGGTGCCCTACGGGCTGGTGCTCTGACGCGTCAATCAGGAATTAGTCACTAAAAACAATCTCCAGGAAAGCCTGGGAGGGACATACATGACGAGTTGCCACAGAAATACACTGCTTTGACTTTTTGTTTTTCTTCTGTGTGTTTTGCTGTGGGGATGAGAAGTAGGCAAATTTGTTTTTACTAAAGGAAATTAAAAGCATATCATCTAGATTTCATTTTGAATATTTTAGGAAGATTAACCGGTGTATTTTGATGTCATGGCTCAGAAGTGGTAAGGAATTAACAAAGAATGCTGATTGGAATCTTACTTTTTTTTTTTTTTTTAAGATGACAGGAGAGCATGAATGCTAAGAAGGCAAATATTAATTTCTTAGAAACTGAATCGAAGAAATCAATGTGTAGAAACTTAACAGAAAAGTTTTGTTACTGTTAAGTCAGGTTTTATTAGCAGTGCCAGGAAGCACTGGGGATATTTCCACCATAAGCGCTTCAAAGATTACATGAGTCAGAGTCCATTATATTTCCACAGATAGTACACATTCATCAGTTACTCATGAGACAGCTAATATATACACGCCTATCTCAGGTAGTGGTTTATGAGGTCTCCAGTGTTCTATTGTGTGGTCTCTTCTACCGTCTAGCGTCCTTTTAGTATCATGACAGTCCAACCGACAGCCTCTTACTTCATCCAGTGATCTTCCTCACTTGTCCTCTAGATGAACTTTCTTCATTGACACGTGCTCAGTAGGAGAATGCCTATTATAAGTAATTTATAGGTACCAAAATTGTAACATTTGCTCACTCAGCACTCAGCCGTTATTTCTGGACATCTACTCATCCTTGGATGGAGATAAGTTTGGCAACCTGTCTTTTAATGATATATACTGGGTTGTAGACGATAAGGAGCACAGAGGGGAGTATCTTGACTCCTGCCTGTTGCATCCCAACCTAATCCCAGAATGAGACAATTTGGCCTTGTATGGGGGCCCTGGCTTTCATTACTGTGTTTCTTTTGCGGAGGTTCTCTTATCAAAACAGAATAGCCTTACGACATGCTTTCTACTCTATAATACTACATCCTACAATTCTGTGATTCTGTGATCCATACTATTCACAACAACTAAAAGCTATTAGTTTTGCAAGCAAGAATGAATCACATAATACAACAATTCAACAACTATATTTCCAAAATACGTTACTAAAATATATAGTATTTCTACTTTTTCAAATCAGCTATTTCAAAAAACAAGTTACAAAATACATTGTGCTCTACTTTTTCAAATCACATGAATGCCAAGAAGGCAAATATTAGTTTCTTAGGAACACAAATAACTTAAACAGCACCATAGTCACTAGAGAAGTGTAGTTAGTTTTTCCCTAGGAGACACAGAGGATAATCTAATTAAAATAGAAAAACAAACAAAAACAACAACAAAAAACAATCCAGCAGAAAATCAAGAAGATCACAATCATAAGGGTTAGAAGGGACCTCTGGAGATCTTCCAGTCCAACCTCTGCTGAAGCAGGTCCCATAGAGTAAGTTGCAGAGGAAAGCATGAGCAAACAGCCTGCAAAAAGCAATTCTAATGTGGAGATTGACACCAATTTGTATTGCATCCAAACCAGAACTGGAAAGAGTGTCTCTCTAAATTTCAGAAAGTGTTAGCAGTTCACAGGAGATGGATTAGTGTGGAGATAGTAGACATGCAATTTTTATTTTCCCAAATGTATCATCATTACAAAGTGTAATAAATTGATCGATAGCAACTGCCAATTGTTTCATAAATTTATTTATTAGGATATAGAGCAAGCAAGCGGCGCCGGGTGCGCAGGGAGTCTGTGCTCCACCAACACGCACACCAAGGGAGGGGGGTTAGGGATTTTTATAGGGTATAGAGAATGATTTGTAATAATGACTTGCAAAAAGTTTACAGGACGCCCACCCCCAGTTCTGACCACCCGATTATCACCTCAGTTGCTTGATTCTGCGCATGCGTGAACTATTCTTGGGTTTGTCACTGCTCCTTTTTGGGGTGATGGTGAAGATCTTCTTCATCTGGAGCTGGCAGGTAAGTTTCCTGGTGTATCAGACGCACTGCACAAGCTTGTCTGTTAAGCTTTCCTGTTAGGCTTAGCATGAGTTAGTTTTTAGCTTTCCCTTATGAGGCTCTCTTTTAGCACTTCCTTATCGACACGCATCATAATGAAATAACTTGAATCATAATGAAATAACTCACATTATTAACACGAATCATAATGAAGTAACGCATATTATTAACACGAATCATAATGAAATAACTCACAAAAGGAAAATCACTTAATAATGAAGAGTGATGGAGGCCCAGGCTGGTGCTCAAATACATGCATCAGAGGGCTGTGAGGTCCCTAACCTAGGGGTTGTAGCATCAGTGAGAGGTGACTGTGATTTCGCTGACCCTCACTGTATAACTTCACGCACCAGCAGAGTCCAGTGTGGACCCATTCCTGGACTCCAGTTGAGCACAGCTGTGAGACTTGGAGCACTGAATGAGGCCTTGGTTGAGTTGTGCTGTAGGGCCAGCAGCAGTTCTTGGTGCCCATCCCACAGTATCACCAGTGTTCCCCCGGCCCTGCCTGCCCAGCTTGCAGCAGTGGAGTTGAGTGGTACAGGTTCATGGCCCCAGGGCAGCTGACGGGAAGCTGGAGCCAGGAGGGTTTGCTGCTGATGGACCAGGGCATTGCTGCTGTCTGCCCCTTGGGCAGTGAGTGACCGCCTCTTTCTCTTTGCAACACCATCTGCCTGCTGCAGCACCAGTGAAGGGAGCAGCTTCCAACCTCAGCTCTCCCAAGCTCACCGCGCAGTCCAGGGCCCTGGAGGTGGCATTGGTCTGGGTGTGCCCCATCAGTGGGCACAGTCGGGATGATACAGCCCATATGACAGCCTGTGTCTACCAGCTTTGCTATGGCTGTGCACTCCAGTTGTCAAAGAAGAAGCCAAGTTGTACCTATGCGGACATGAGATAAAGACCATCCGATACTCTGTGAGGTTGGATGACAATTTTCTCAAGTGTCCTGTCCCACAGCCCGCAGCACGCTCAGGTTATGCCCTTCATGGTGAGCAGAGGCCTGCAGAGCCAGTGCTCCTGGCTCCCAAGCACAGCTTCCCACCTGAAGTCTGGAATGCCTTTTTTCAGCAACATCCAAGAGACCTCAGACCCCTGCTCTGGTGGCTCCAGTGAGAGATCAGGAGGATGTCTGTTGACAGGTGGTGGGAGATGCACACAAGACAGAGCATCGTTCTGGGCTTCCTACGCAAGTACGGCCTTCACAAGATGGTCTTGCTGTGAGAACTGCAGCCAAGTCTCAGAGGCCCCCAGCACAAGACGAGGCCCATGTGGCAGCGCTAGGCCAGCACTCCACCGCTGGGCAGGGTGTGGCTCAGGTGGACTGGGAGGCGAACATCAACCTCTCAGTCTGCTTCTGAGAGAAAATCAAAAATAAAAGAAAGAAAAAGCATTTTGTTGTCTCTGAACAGCAAGAATCTTTCTCACTGCTGAGAAGAGGTTGTCCTTGTGCCAGTAAATAATATGGATTTGAAATTCTTTTATTTTTAATATAAAGTGCATTTTGTTATGTTGTGATAAGATTGATGTGCTATGTGTATAACATTTTCAAATCTTGCCCAGCAGCATGTGCAGTATCCAACTCAAATGTATTAAGACCAGAAAGCAGTTTTTAATTTACTTTTAATTTATTTGTGACCCATTCAAAATCAACATTGCTTTATCTGGCTTGAGCAATTAAAATACATTATTAAAAACCAGTAAATACAGTTTAAGAATTAATTTGAACACAGGATTATGGGATAGGGGAAACAAGATCCTGGTTGGCATGGTGCTGTCTTTTCTACAAAACAAGATCCCCAAACTGCACAGTGTAACGCAAGGCCAGAAAAAGGCGGAGGTCTGCTACATCTGAGAATGGGCTGAGGAGTGCAGTACTACAGCAAAAATACAGAAGCCGCTGATTTTTCTCTTTCAGCAAAACTGTTTGTTTAAAACATGCTGAAAGATTCCTGTGGATCTTCTGAAGCTACAACTTGATTAAATCAATTTATAGGTAAAATTACTAGAATTTTAGGCTGCAGGCTAAGCAAAATAGGAAGTTACAGCATGAAGACTGCTCTAGCAAAAAAGCTTGTTTCTTTTCTGTCTAAAAGAAAAACAAGCTCAGCAGCATTCCAGGTTGTTTTTTTTTTTCCTGTGCTAAGACTTTTATCAAATTTGTGCAAGAAACAGCTCTCTTCATAGGTGATATTCCAACCTATGGAAATGTCTTCTCATTTGCCCTTATAATGATTTTCCTTGATGGAAAATAATTTAATGGAAAATGGTATTTTTTAGCCTTCCTATAGTTTTTACTGCCAAGCAGCGGCAACATTTATGACAGTTTCTTAAAACTGTCTCCAGTTAGCTAGAAAGAGATAACTGAAAGAATGCAAAGCGAATAACCTTGATTCACAGTACTGTTTCTTTTTAGCTTGTCTTGACAAGCGTCCAGCACATCCAGACAGCTCTTTTAACTCTCAGCATTGCTGAATACAGATCCACTGGCCTTGCAGAGAATTTCATGCAGCTTTGGGATACAGGCTGAAATATTAATGCAAAATTTCTGTTAAAATGATTGAGTGATGATGATAAATACTGAAAAGCTAGCCAAGCAGTAGTACTGCAGCTACTGATGATGTGTTAATGTATTACTAAACATACTTGCAGAGAAATAACTGTTTGAAGCTAAGGAAGTGCCTATCTTTAAAAAAAAATCGAAAGAAAGAAAGGAAAGGAAAGGAAAGGAAAGGAAAGGAAAGGAAAGGAAAGGAAAGGAAAGGAAAGGAAAGGAAAGGAAAGGAAAGGA
>NC_034410.1:46094860-46129674 GCF_002078875.1 Numida meleagris | reverse complement strand
AGAAAGAAAGAAAGAAAGGAAGGAAAAAAAAAAAGCATCATACTCAGTTTCCAGCTAAATCAAATGCATGAAAACAAGACAGTTGCTGTTGCTCACCTGTCACAGGATCAGTTGTTAAGCTGCAGTAATTATGTTGTGAGTCAGTATCTTCCAGTTCAGGGCTGGGTAAAAATACGATACTACCAGCAGGAATGTTGCTCAAGACTACGTGTGTCACACGCCTTTATACAAAGCCTTAAGCATTTACATCCTGCAAGTGACGGTTTGCTAGGAAATACTGCCCCAACTAAGATTTTGTCCCTAGTTTGTGGTGCAATTTTATGAGCCCTGAGGGAAAGCAGATTTTGGAAGCTCATGATGAGAAAACAACTTTGAAGTCAAGATGTTGGGTATTCATCTGTCCTTATCGTACTCTGCGTGCATAGTCCTGTCAGGAAAAGAATTTGTTACGTCCATTTTATGTAATCTCTTAGTGTGATCTGTGTATGTGAACTTTCTCTTCATTGGTTCTCAAAACTCTCACAAGCAGAATGCTTATGTAAATTAATCACACATTGATATGGAAGCAGAATTTTCCATATTCCTAAAATTGTGTAGATATTTAATTCTGTGACTAAATATATGCAAACTTTTTTTTTTCCAGTGACAGCAATGGCATGATTCCACAGTGTTTAGATGTTTCCAAGCTATTGTTCATGATGATGCTGTTTTTTCTGTATGACATTATACTCGTCTTTTCCTTTGAAACTAAAAAAACCTTCTGTCCAGTAGGGAAGTATGAAACAGAAGTCCTAGTTTCTTCCTTCCATTTTGTAACTTATTTTCTGTGTGACTGTTGTGCAGAATATAAAACTAACCTGGTCTTTAGAGAGCATTTTGTGAGCTCTTGGTGCTTAAGTTCTGTATGATGGCATACTACTACTGCTGTATGTATTCTGTC
Source organism: Numida meleagris (assembly GCF_002078875.1). Taxonomy (NCBI): domain Eukaryota; kingdom Metazoa; phylum Chordata; class Aves; order Galliformes; family Numididae; genus Numida; species Numida meleagris. The sequence goes on along the minus strand of NC_034410.1, from coordinate 46,128,734 downwards.
ACTGTTTTTTTCTTCTGGATCTAGAACTGAAAGATCAGTTCTTCTGGAATCTCAGCTAGGAGAAGCTTGAGATGAACTTAAAAATTACTATATTAACTCTTAAAAAGTACTATATTAACTACATAGAATTATGATAAGTTAATGAAAAGAAATTGAAGAATAAAAATATATATGAAATTATACACAGTTGCCCTTATTGCTGGACTGGACTGCAGGGCAAAATAATTGCTTTGTACCTTTCTTTTGCAGCAAATATTAGGGGTGTTTTTACTTAATTTTGACAGTGATTACTAAAGAATAAAAAAAGCCCCGATTTCATTTTGCTCTGTAAGTTAAATACCTCCCAAGAACGGACAAGATATATATTCTGAAGTTTCAATGCCTTTCCTATAGTAGAGGGATTAGCTCTTGATGGACATCTGAGTCTTGGTCCAAGAGATCTCTAATTTCCTCTGGAAGCCAACATCACAGTGCTGAACTTTCTAAGATAAAATTTAAAAATATATACATCAAAATGAAGGAAGAGATGCTCTCTCATCTCCAATCGGTGACCTGCATGCTGTAAAATTTAGAAATCCTATTTAAGTACTTCTGTAACTGTATTCAATTACTAGGAAGGGCCAAGGGAATTTTTATCACCGCTGTTCTCAAGGCATTTCAATTTCTGTGCTTGAAATTAAGATTAGCAGCAGCACCATGGACTACAAACAGCTGAGAGCACATACAGGATTTTGGATGGTGCTGTGATGGTGGTGCTGACATCAGTATTTGAATAAACACAACGTGTGGTTTGCATGTGGTTTACCGGCAGGGTGGGTTGCAAAAGGCAGAACTGGTGAAGAGAGCAGGAAGGGGAAAGAGAGAGGAAGAAGGGGGAAACTGTGAGAGGTAAAAAGAGGTTTTTGTGTTGGTAGAGGGCAAATGGCCTGCTGAAGGTCTGCCCAATTTTCAGTTTTGAGTTTCACTTTTGCAGAGCCCTTGCTCCAAATGACGAATGGAAACACAAACAGAAACCCCTAAGGTAAATAACTACATGCACTATCAGAGAGAGCCCACGTGCTGCAGACGTGGCTATTTTTCAGAGTATCCACGTAATCAGAGGAGCACGGTGACCGGAGCACAAGCAGAGTTGCAGAAAAATTGCATCACATTTTGCAGAGACTTATGGACCTTTTAGATAGTAATACTCTCAGTATGTAATTCAGAACTTGTTGCCTGCCTGTGCTGTGGTTAAACAGGTTTATAAGCATGGGAGAATTAAAAGTACTGTGGAAAAAATGGTGAGACATTTGAATGTGTAGTACTCAGGCATTAAGTTAAAGTGATCCTCATCACTTTTCAAGGTAATCAGAGTAGATCTGACTTCTTCTATTAATATGACAGTAACTATATAAGCAAGACATGGCTTTTTGCAGGATAAGGTTCTTCCCTTGACAAACTGAAATGAACACAAAACCAATCTGCTTTTCATCGCTTCTTTCTTCAGTTTAACACAACAGACATTTATGTGAGTGAGAGAGGGCTGAGTATATCTCTGTAAGGAGTAAGAGGGAGAAATCTGGCCAGCAACCACAGAGCCAGGCAAAGGTTTAGACACTGCCTGAAGAAGCAGTGGCAGCCAGAGGAAGCAGCCTTGCTGTTCTGCAGCACTGGCCATGCCAGCCACGCTGTACCGCTGGGATGGAGGGGTCATGCTGTCTCTGTGGGAAACCCCTGGAAAACAGGTGGTAGAAGATGTCCTTCTCCAGCCACACGTGGTAATAAGGGTCACAAGCTACAATCGAGAGGTTGAATTGCTTAAGTAAAGAGGAGAAATTTGGGAAAGTTTGTTTGCTTCTCTGCACCCATGACAGTGCCCGCTGTTGGCAGTGAAAACAAACATCTGCTGCTTAAAACTTGGCATGTTTTCATTACAAAAAAAAACAAAGGAATTCCTGCCAGCCTCTTCTGGATTGCAGCCAGGAGAATGTTGGTCCTTAGAACAGAGTTGATGTAGATGTACCTGTCTGCCTGTGCAGTTTCCTGACCAGTTTCCTGATGCACAAACATCTCTCAGTCTTTGGGTATCTCTTTTGGGAGCATTCCTCTTCATTTCTGTCACCCAGACTCAATCTTCTGTTTCTCATGGAGTAAGGCTCATTGCTTCTCTCTCTTGATTAGCTCCCATACCCACTACATTCCTCTCATGATTGGCTTCATGCAATCTTAGGTATCTTGGGCTGCAAAAAAGGACTTTTTGCATTCCCGTGTCACAAAACCTGTAGGGCTGCACTTCATTATAACACAGTGGTATGGAAGCACAGGGACACAGATATAAAATTATTGGCTCTGGACTACTGGAAGTAGAACTGGGGCAAATTTATGGATTTACTTCAAAACAAAAGAACACAGAAGTGTGTACCTTTGTTTTATTTCTCACAGTATGATCCATCTGTGAGGACAAGCCCCATGTTTTTTGTTTGCTCTGTTGTCTCTGGCCAGTGGTTGCCCTTTCTCCACATTCCTTCGGCTGCTGCTGCTGGGCAACTCACCAGTGCCAGCCTGTGCCAGTGAGCTCAGAGACTGCCTTTCCCCAACATTCTCAGTTCTCCACTTTTCTATCTTTCATTCTTTGCTCCTATTCCCCCTTGATCAGTTACTTTACCCCCACAACAAACGGATTGAGAGGACAGGTACAGAAGGTGCACACTTCTTTACGCTGGTCACAGCTATTGCTCCTCCTGCCCCTTCATTATCACTTGTTTCTGTCAGTTCCTCATCAGTCTCATACCAGAGAAGGGAGATAACTATTTGTGTGAAACTAAATGAGTTTCATTTTCTTCTGCTATAGAGCTTTAATGCTGGTATCAACAGCCAGGCTAAAGTCCAGCTGAGATACATCCTGGACCAGTCTTTCCACGCACAGCAGGCACAAGTGTTAGAAATTATATTGCTTTCCTAGCTGGATACACAGTGCTGGCTGTCAGAGGGCTCCTGTCCCAGGTCAGGATGTATTGTGCCACAACTGTTTTACAGGCATAAAGAATAACACCAGAAAATGGCTGTGGGCTGTGGTGATGGCAAACACAAGGGTGAACAAAAAACTTTGCCTTGCAAAGAGCACCAAGGATTGTGTGTGTGCATCACAGACAACTGCTTGCACAGTAACACAGACCAGGAAGCCCTGGTGTGTTAGCAGGCTTTCAGATGGTTTGCAAAAAGACCAGTCCCCATGATGCTGACACAGGTAGAATCAAGCAGCCAGGCTTTTAGGAAATGGAGTATCAGGAAGGGACAATAGGCAAGAAGGATTATACTGGAGAGATGTGAAGGGATTTTTCAGCAGTAGGCCAAGTAGAAGCAAAATGATGAAATAGGTAGGTGTTAGCCATTGGTAGTTAGTAGGTAGGTAGTTTGCTATTACCCTCTATTGATTATGTGCTTAAGATTCCATTGCAAAGTTCTTTTAAAGCTATTACTCTGAAGTAATACTTATTTCTCTGGGACAAGTTTTTGGCCTCAGAAACAAACTAGAGTGCACATGGGTTCATCAGGAACATTGCTACATCAGTTTGGAGGTACCCCGTTAAAGTCAAACAAGCATCCTAAAGTAGTCTCACTGATAGAAGCTGAAGTGTGGATGCCTTTATGAAACCACGCTCACACTGAAAACTTTTGCCCTCGTAGCTGCAATACCTGGAGGCATCACTTATGACCAGTGTACTTTCACTGACCAAAGTGCAGGTACACCAAGAAATGCGTGTTGTTTCCTGGGATGATGTGAAGGATGGTGTGAGATGGGGTAGCCTGATGTGTGGAGCGATGTGTGGAGCAATCTGTTTCTCACTTTCCCATCTAAAATAAATGTTTTCCCTTGGAAACATTCCCATACCAATGCTTCTACTCCACAGCTGTGACAGAAGGGGTTTAGGAGGTAGGTAGAAAGGATTTATGCATCATTATATGCTGCCTTGCTGGATGTTATGAGCACCTCCACCCAGTACTCCTGTGCTGAAGCACCCATATCACCCCACATGCCTGATGGCTGCCCTGCCCTCTGTGGATGCAGATATGCAAAGCTGCCTCTCTAAATAGGTCCGCACTTCCAGTTTCTATTCCTTACACAGCTGCTCATAATCAGGAAATGCCATAATTTGCAGACTCAGACACTCATTGGCAATGCATATGTGGCAGGGACATAGCCTTGGGAAGTTACTTATCTGCAAAGCAGAAAAACACCCCGGGAGGAAGACTTGCAAGCTGCCAAGTTTCATTTGGAGAAACCCAAGTTTCATTTTCTGGTTTGGTGTCAAGATTGACAAACAAATCAATGGCTAGCAGACAGATGTAGCAGAGGCTGTTACCTATGAGTGTTCAGGTCAGAGTCCCCTCTGAACCAAAAGGCAGCAGAACCAGCAGGGTTCCCGAAGTGAAGCATCCCATCAGTGACAACCATAGGGAGCATATGGTTCAGTGGAATGCCAAGTGCACCAGTCCCAGTCAGCCAGACCTTCCTCCGGGCATTTCTATCCCACTGACCCTGTTTAAGAACGAGCACTTTTTTCTGCAGAACTGAAAAATCCCACCTGTGGACTTTGATTTAGGCCCATTAGTAAACAAGTGCATGCAGGGGAGTGTGCAGTTCTCCCACTGGGTATCCACACTGCTCCAAAACAGCCTTATTTGCTGTAGTGTTGACCACTTCTTTAAACAGTGGCTTTTCCCATTATTTTGAGCATTAACCATGGAACAAAAGGAGGGCAGTGCCCATACCAAGGTTGGCATTGCACCTGTTCCCTAGCCACTACACAAACAGATGACAGATGCTTGGTCAAATGTTTGTGTGTAGATTGTGGCCCTTGGTGACATAGACCTGTGTAAGTGTTGTTCAAGGAGAGTGAGTTATGGAATGATCTTTGGTGATGCTGCACCTGGAACACTGTGTCCAGTTTTGGGCCCCCCGTTGCTAGAAGGGGTTGAGTTCCTGGAATGCATTCAGAGCTGAGCACCAAATCTGATGGAGTGGAAAACAAGACCTGTGAGGGGCAGCTGAGGGAACTGGGGCTGTTTGGTCTGGAGAAGAGGAGGCTCAGGGGAGGCTCACCGTGCTCTACCTGACAGGAGGCTCCAGCGAGGTGGGTACTGGTCTCCTTCCTCAAGTGGCAAGTGACAGGATGTGAGGCAACAGCCTCAACTTGGGCCAGGGGATGTTTAGATTGGATACTGGGAATAATTTCTTTGCAGAAATAGTGATCAGGCATTGGAGTACACTGCCCAGGGAGGTGGTGAGTCCTCATCCCTGGAGGTGGATCAGAGTCGTGTGGGCGTGGGGTTTAGAGACACGCTTTAGTGGTGGGCTTGGCAGTATTGCGTGTTGGTTGGACGTATGAAGCATTAATCATTTGCTTGTTGATTTATTTGCGTGCGTGAGGAGACCACGAGAACTCCGATGCAGCAGCAGCCTTAGCGCAGGCGAGGCGTGCCGCGCTGGGCTCCCTCACGCACAACCCCGCTGGTTCCCGCCTAGGGGCCGCCCCTCGGCACACCGCCAACGGCCGCGGAGCCCCCAAGGGCTGGGCCCGGTGTCTCGCGGTTTCGATTCCCGCTGGCGGCCCCGGGTGACGCGAGGCGCGGGGAGGGGCGTGGGGCGGGACCGCGGCACGGCTGTGTTTTGGGGCGGCAGCGGGCGTGCAACCCGAGGGCTTCGGCGCTCGGCGGCAGGCGGGTGAGTGCCCACGGTCCGTGTCCGCAGCGGCGGGGCATCACCTGCCCTGCGCCCGCTCCGTGCGGGGCTGGAGCTCCAGCGGTGGTTTGGGCGGGTGCTGCACGGCTCTACGTGCCTTGCACGGCCTTGCACGGCTCTGCATCCCTTGCACGGCCCTGCGAGGCTCTGCGTGCGTCTCAGGGGGAGAGGCGCCCCAGGAGCGGCATCCCGCCGTGCTAGGGCCGCCTGAACTCGGCGTGAACCCGCTGGGGGGCTGCCGCAGCCGGAGCGGGGCCGTAGTTCCCGGATGAGGGGTGGTCGTGCGGGGTGGAAGCCTGCCAGGCAGTGCGTGGGGCGGCCGGAGGGGAGGCAGGGTGCGTTCCTGCTCCTCCTGCCCTGCAGCTGGATGTGCCTCCGGCCTTCCTGCAGCTCTCCTGGAGAAAGGAGCGGGGGGAGATGCCGTGCTGCAGAAGGAGAAGCGCTTTGGTGTAGCCCCCAGCTGAGCATTGTCTTCAGTGGTTTTGGATCCTTTCCCTGGAAAACAGTGCTGTGTACAAGGTCGTGGAGTGGTCACTTAAAAGCAGACTTGTTCGTTTGAAAGGGGGTTGGGGCACCGTGTGCACTTCAGAAGAACAAAATCCAAAAGATCTGTTATCTTTGTATTTACTGCCTGATTTACAGAAAATTAACTTCAGGTTGATAACATGGGTTTAGTGCAAATGGGAACGGGCTTTGCATTCTCAAGAAAACGTGCAAAAAGGAGTGTTTCTTCCCGGAGCTTTTACCTGTATGCGATGAAACATGCCAGGCGTGGGCTGCAAACTGCACAGGCTTGAAGACTTTGCTGTTAGGGGAGTCTTGCTGTTTTTTTTTTGTCTGTTTTCAGTTTTTATTCTCCATTTCAGATGTCTTACCATCTTGAGCTAATCTAGAGCCCATTTGTTACCAGTGCTTTCTTACTGGGTCATCACTGTTTGATGACAGGAACATCCTCAGGCTGAGTAAACAACGGCAGCAGTGTAAACACCTCCCTCTTGGACGGGGTTAGGTCCGGTGTGGCTGAGCTGGATGGCGGATTTCAGGGTTGTTGTTTCAGACCATGGGAAGTGAGGTTAACTGTTTCCACTGTTCTGTGAGTTTTTGTTGTTATTGTTTGTAAAACAGTAATGCCACCTTCTAGATAGAATACTGAACATGTTTTCTGCATGAGTATATAAAATGGGAGCTGCAAGTCCTTTCTTAGTTTGTTAAAGTAGTGCTTCTTTGTAAATATATGTGCGTATACGCAGTGTTTTTCCAGAAAACGCAATTCTGCCTTAGCCTTATTAACCACCGTTTCTCTGAGGTGTAATTTGTTACTGATAGGTTACAAAGAGGGGAGGATCACTTGAAACTGAAAGAAAAATTCTGTTTTGTTTCACTTAACAAAACAAGGTTTTCTGGGGAGCAAAGCCAAGCCTGTCACTTTGCTAACTACAAAGTAGTCTTCAATGAAGGGCAGTCCCCATGTGCTGGGTGTGAATTCAGACTGCAAGGGAAGGAGAAAGAGCACTTAGGAGATATCACCCTAAATCTGGGATGGTGGGGCATGGCAGTGTGTGAAGACCTTTGTTGCCAAATTGGTCAGCAACATGTCGAGGTCTTGCCTGCAAGCTGAGAGATGCCGTTCTTCATCTGTCAGTGGTGTTAGCTTTCCTTGTTTTTTTCCAGGGGCCTTCCCAAAATGAGATGCAGCCTCAGTGACATGAAGATACCATATGGGATTAAGGATGAACTCAGGAAGTTTGGGACTATAGAGAGCCAGTCTGCCAGGACGGTGTAGTGCAGCTAATGGATGTAAAGCTCTGATTCCACAGGGAACAGGTGCAGAGCTGCTGTCCTGTGTGGGTGCCTGTCTTGTATCCTGGGACAGGAATTGGAAAAGGTTTGTTTTGTTCAGGTAGCGTGCTTTTGATTTCTGTTGCCTTGCTGTATTAAAATCATAGAGTAATAGAATCCTTAGATTTGGAAGAGGCCTCTGAAGGCCATCTAGTCCAACTCCCCTGCAATTAACAGGGACACCGCAGCTGGGTCAGGTTGCCCAGGGCCTTATCCAGCCTTGCCTTGAAAGTCTCCGGGGATGGGGCATCAACCACAACACTGGGCAACCTGTTCCAGTGCCTCATCAACCTCAGCGTAGAAGATTTTTTCCTTATATCTAACATAAATCTAGCCTCTTTGCACTTGAATATTGCTTCCTGGCATCCTGCCTTTCCTGTGTGTGTGAGCCACAAATCCAGCCTCTTGAGAATTCACTGGTAACACTTTAGTTGCATCCTTACATTTAGGTTTTGCTTGGGTTGCTGCAAAGCAGCAGGCTAACCCAGTACTTTGGCTGGGCTTGGTCCTTTTTTTGTGTCCCTGCTGCTGGTTGTGCTTTTGGAGAAAGCTGAGCTGCAAGCAGGGATGGCTACGTGCACTTGATGTGTGAGGAGCTGGAGGTATCAGTCAGCTGGGCTTAGTTATGAGTAATAATTGCTTTACAACAGTGTGCGTAAACAGAAACCAGTGCTTAGCATTAGCTGGAGAAGGAGGACCTCAGGAGGTTGTTGGGGCCAGCCCTGCCCAGAGCAGGGGCCTGGAGCAAAGAGTGAGTCTGCCTGTGTTTGTCTTCAGCTTCCCTCATTTTACCCAACCCTTGCACACATCTTCTGCTTATCTGCTTTGTACACAGCATTCGAGATAGTAACGGAACATCGAGACATCTGTGCTAATCATATCCCAGTATGTGGGGTGCGTGTGCCACAGGTCAATAAGGTTGTGTGTGCCCTGCAGTCAGCAGTTTGCTCCAGAACCAGGATAAAGCTCAGTGCAAGCTGGAGAGTGGTCAGGGATGTTTCGTCTAGCTGAGGCACCAGCAACTGCTTAATATCTCGGAAGCAAGACTATGGAGGTGAGAAGTCTTACAGCTAACTTTCCAGACACTGGCATAGTACTTGTGTGTGAGACATGGTGCTAAATATGGCAATAGCCAGTGGGTTTGGTGGGTTTGTAGAATCATAGAATGGCTTGGTTTGGAAGGGACCTTAAAGTCCACCCAGTTTCAACCCTCTGCCATAGGCAGGGCTGCCACCCACCAGACCAGGCTACCCAGGGTCCCATCCAACCTGGCCTTGAGCACCTCCAGGGATAGGGCAGCCACAGCTTCTCTGGGCAGCCTGTGCCAGTGCCTTGCCACTCTTGTAGCGAAGAATTTCCTCTAGGACTGCTGGGTTTGGCTGGATACTTAGTACAAATCTAGAAAGGTGACTGTTTGCAAGTTGTTGTTTTGCAGAGCAGAGTGAGAAAGTGTTTTACTTTCTAAATGAAACAGTTTGAGGGGACCAGCTTCTCCAAGGTGAGCTGGCATATTTGGCAAGGGTTGGAAACAGCCTCTATGAGATACTGCCAGAACACCGGATTAAAGTGTTTCAGTATCCACAAGTACCAATATGACATTTTCCAGTCCAAGCAGATCTTGAGAATGGTCGCACCAAAATCTCACTCTTTCTCTTCTTCCACATGAGTTCTCTTGATATGTCCACTTATGGCCTCGTAACTTCAAACCTGTTCATACTGCTTGTAGAAGTTGTGTTTTTTGTCACTGCCGCTTTCCCAAAGCTTCCTCTCAAAGCACAGACTGTTTCAAGACTTTTTGTTTGCCATTTCAGTATGACATGGAAAAGCAAAGCTCCTGTATGTACTTTTTTTTTTTCTGCTTTTCACTATCAGAGTGGTAGTGCATGCATTCAAGGTAGACTTCTCTAAACTGGCTACTAGGCAGAGCACAGGCTCTTCCAGCTATAGCCTGCTCATCCTCTATGTTTATTCTATTTTCTTGGGTCTGCCCTGACAATCAGAAGACCCGTATACATTGTCCTTCATCTGTGTGGCAGTGAGACCACCTGGACAGACAGTGTCAAGCTGGTTGTGGTGACACAGCAGTCCTTTCTTGGTGGCACCATGCTCTTGTGGCCAACCTGCCTTTGTTGGGCAAGAGCTAATGGCTCTAGCTCTAGCTAGAGGCTGCCTGGTGAGAGAATGCGAACTCCCTGAATGCTGGTGAAATGTGCATTATGGAAAGCAATTGTGCCTCAAGAATAAAAACACTGTTCTACCACAGGGTAATGCCGTAGGATTGAGACTTGTAGGCTTGACCTCCAGTACCAACAATAATTAAAAGCCTGGTTGTGTAGAAACTTCCACTTTTCCTCTATGAACAAGCAGTTTCTGCACTGGGTCTGGCTGGGATGGAGTTAATTTTCTTGGTAGCAGCTGGCAGGGTGCTGCATTTTAGGTCTGTGACCAAAACAATGCTGATAGCACACCCGTGTTTTAGCTCTTGCTGAGCAGTATTTGCGCAGCATCAGGGGTTCCTCTGTTCCTCACTTTGTCCTCCAGTGAATAGATTTGAGGGTGCACAATAGTTTGGGAGGGGACACAAACAGGCAGATAACCCCAAGGAGATACTCCATGCCATACCACATCATGCTCAGCGCTAAAATGTGAGAGGAGAGGTTTAGGAGCTTTTATCTCTTAAAGCACGTAAACCGGATGCAGGTTGAACAAGCAAGCTGCTCAGGTTCACTTTCAGATTTATGAAATTTTCAGAAAGCACAAGATGGCCTCTTGGGAGCAGTGGCTGGTGTAAGGACCACCACATTTTTCAAGAATGAAAAATGGGCTGCTGAAGCAAGAGGAATCACAGCTTAGTTTTGTAAACCCCTCAACTCTCCTGCTTGTGAAGACAGTCCGATTGAAGCAGTTCAGTGGGACGTAGAGTACTATGATAACTCGAGAGCTGTCAGTGTGTGGAGTAAATGGGCATTTTGCCCACTGGCAGCATGCTGGGTTTAACCTGGCAGGCGGCTGAACACCACACAGCTTACTCCTCCCTCAGAGGGATGGGGGAGAGAATTGAGAAATGCAAGAACTTGTGGTTGGAGCAGTACTGAAAAGAGAGAAAGGGGAAAAAAAACAGCCACACAAACTGAAACTCTAATAACAACAAAAAGTACGCAAAGTAAGTGATGCACAATGCAATTGCTCACCACCCACTGACCAGTGCCCACCCAGCAGCCCCATGGCCAGCTCCACCAGTTTTATTGCTTAGCACAAGAACATAACAGCACAGAATATGCCTTTTGGCCAGTCTGGGTTATATGTCCCCTCCCAGCTCCTTGTCCTCCAGCCCCTCACTGGCAGGACAGTATGAAGAGCTGGAACGCCCATGGCCTTGTACAGCACTGCTCAGCAACAGCTGAAACATGGCAGTGTTATAAAAACTGTTTTTATCCTAAATCCAAATCACAGTATCATACCAGGCACTATGAAGAAAATTAACCCTATCCCAGCAAAAAGCAAGACGCAACAGTAGAAGTTGGAGCTGATTGTTCCTGACTTAACTATGTAATCTTGTGTTGTAGTACTTCAAGTGTAAGTGGATGTGCTTCATTTTGCTGCTACAGTCATTCTGGTGGTCTCAGGAGCTATAAAAAAAAGTTAACAGGTGTCATGGTTTTATGATTTTTGTTATCAGTATTCCATAACATAACATCATGTAGTGCATTGGGAGTTAAAGAGTTAATGCTTCAGCTCCGTGGATCATCGATAGTTCAGGGTATACCGTTCTCAGAAGAGAAGAAGAACTACATCTCCCAGAGGACTGTTCGCCGTTCTGTTTCCATTTTTGGTTCAGAGGGAAAGATAAAACTGTTTGCAGATCACGAGACGTCCCTTTTCCCTCTCTGCTCGTCTCGGCAGCGTGTGTGCTCCCTAGCCGTCTCACCTTCAGCATTAGAGTAAGGCCTTTGGTGTTTGGACACTCTCTCTCTCATTTTATTTGATTTATTAGCTTCAATTCTAATTATTTTGCATTGTATTGTGTTGTCTTGCATTCCGGTATCATATTTAGTAAATTAGTTTGTTTCTCCTCAGATCGTTGCCGCTGTTTTGTTCTTAGGCCCATCTCCCTACCCTTTCCCCTTTTCCCCCTTCCCCCTTTTCCTGGGGTGTGGGTCCGTGGGTCCCCCTGCCCCATTAGTCACGGAACCAGACCGAACCAGACTGTAAACTGTTGACATTTTTCGTGGAGAATGCAGGCATAGGCTGCCTTGGCTGGGAAAGGACGTACTTTTAGAACAACTCTCCCTCTGCTCTCAGAGAGCTTTGTTAGAAATCTTATCAGTACCTCAGGTGCTGTATCGAAAACAAGGCCTTGAAGTCCAGGCGGACTGCCAATATTCTGGGATATTTGTAAACTTTTTGGGTGCCGCCAGCTTGCTTCGGTAAAGAGAAAAAAAAATGCTTTCTCTTGTAAAACTTCTCTTCAAGGGATTGTGTTCCATCATTTTTTCTCTTTTAATGCTCAGAACGTACTGGGCCTTAATTAAGTTTGCCGCTCTACTCTGTGGAGCTATATGTATATATGACGAATTAAAAACACTGATGGAAATACCTACCTGGTATCTGCATACAGTGTGGCACACAACTCCAGAGGGAATTACTAATTTTACAGAACTTGTGATTTTTAAACAGTCTCCCAGTCTCTCCCTTGAATCCTTTATGCGTTTTTTGAATGCTCATCTGATGACCATGTTGTCAGTCTCCCTGAATGTACTCGTCATCAGTATCTGTATTTATCATATTTTGAGAAAGCCTTCCCCAAAGCCAGAGAATACTGAGTGGCAGGGAGTGTGGAGGGACTTGGGAGAGACTTTAGAGAAATGGGCATCACCGGTGTCATGGAACTTTACTCCTGAACACCTGCAAGATCCTGAGAGCCTAAGCAGATATTTGAGACAGGGATGTTGCGGCTCAGGCAGATCTGAGAAGGCACAAATTATTTGGGGCCTAGCTTATGCTTATCGGGCCTTATTCAATACTATCCAAGAGAGGGAGAGAGTCTTTGAAATTGAGATAGAGAGTCTCCAAGCCGAAACAGAGAGTCTCCAAGCCGAAACAGAGAGTCTCCAAGCCGAAACAGAGAGTCTCCAAGCCGAAACAGAGAGTCTCCAAGCCGAAACGGAGAGTCTCCAAGCCGAAACGGAGAGTATCCGAGCCGAAACGGAGAGTATCCGAGCCGAAACGGAGAGTATCCGAACTGAAACGGAGAATATTCGAGCCCAAAGGGAGAGTATCCGAGTCCAAAGGGAGAGTTTCCAGGAGAGAGTCCAAACTGAGAGGGAGAATGTCTGGGTCCAGAAAGAGAGTCTCCTGGTCAAGAAACAGAGTCTCCAAGCTGAAAGAGGGAGTCACCAGGAGAGAGTCCGAGCCAAGAGGGATAATCTCCAGGTCCAGAAAGAGAGTCTTCTAGCCGAGGAACAGAATCTCCAGATTGAGCAAGAGAGTCTCCGAGCTGAGGAGGAAAGTCTCCAATCTGAGAGAGAGAATCTCCAATCTGAGAGAAAGGATCTCCAATCTGAGAGAAAGGATCTCCAATCTGAGAGAAAGGATCTCCAATCCGAGCGAGACATCCTCCAATCTGAATGGGGCACCCTCCAAAACAAGCGAGACAACTTTCAAACCGAGCGAGGCACCTTCCAATCCAAGCTAGACAGTCTCCAAACTGAACGAGACAGACCCCGAGCTGAGCTGGAGAGAAAGAGCATTGAAACTGAGCACCCTGATCAATCACAGGGAGCACCAGAATCGATGTCCGTTGCCCCTGTAAGAGGACAGAAATTGAAACAAATGTCACCTTGTTTAGAACAGAAGAAAGAGGAAGAAAATACTGTAAGAGAAGAGGAGGAAGCAGAGGAAAAAGATCCAGGGGAGTGGCCCCTATTTACAAGGGAGGAGCCCTCAACGAGACCACTGTTGCCAATGCCAAGGAGGGCTAAAAGAGAAGATGTAGAGGAAGGCATTGTCACGATTACTACTCTACCTCTGAAGATGACTGATACTCAAGGTTTGAGAAGAGACTTTTCACGGCTTTCCTTTTCCTGGGGCGTGGGTCTGTGGGTCCCCTGGTCCCACTAGTTGTGGAATGAGGCCAAACCAGCCCATAAACCGTTGACAATGGGTCATCTTGTCTAGCTCTTTTTTTTTTTTTCTTTCCTTTTCTTCCTTTGAGGGACAAGGTCTCAGCATTTCCTTGACCATGAGTCTCTTGGACCTGTGAGTTTTCCCCAGCAGTTTTGTGTTTTATGGAGAAAACCCCATTTTTGGAAAGGAACCTGTCTCACCAGGACAGTCTTTTGTTAGTTATATTCAGATGCACTTGTGGTCCAGACATTTCATCTTTCCTTGTGCCAGTGGAAGACAGAGAAATGGGTGATTTTTTTTGTTTAATGCTAGCCACACTCAACACACTTTATGCACTAGGTGTCAGCCTTCTGGTTTTTGAGTTAAAACTGCTTATGCTGCAGGAAGATGTTAGGCAATAGCAAGACAAACTGTGCTAGTCAGTACAGCAATTATTTTGGGTAATTTACTTACATGTCAGATTTGCATGCCTGTGCATCTCTTGGGTGTAGTTGCTAAAGCCTTCAGCAGGCATCCCAGTTATTTAAATGACCTATGGTTTGGGGTTTTGGATGGCAAATTGCAGTGCTAGAAAAGCATGGGAATTGGTATTCTGCTGGAGATCTGCTCCAAGGTGGGAGGGGCTGGGACGGGCTGTCACCTCCTGGGCTGAAAAAGGGAGCTCAGTTCCGAAATTTCTCATCACGTTGCACATTCCAAAGACTTTTTGAAATCTGTGTTGAAACTGGAGGGCTTTTGCTTTTTTGTGGGGAAAGGAATCCTTCAAGATTCTTTTGGGTAACATTTATTTCTATTCATACTTTAAGTAGGCTACAAAGAAAAGTAAGATAAATATAATCCTGTGTAAAAAAAACTACCTTAGTTTTTCTTTAAGCTTTTCTTAAAAAAAAAACAACTTGAAATTCAAATATTATTTAGAAAACCACAGGTTAATGTCTGTTACTACACGACGAAACCCTTTGCAGTTGAACTGTTTTGGTATTATTCTCGGTGAAAGTCATTTATTTAACCTTCTGACGGTAAAAAAGAAAAAAAGAAAAAATAGAAAAATACAAGATGGAACTATCTTTTAGCATTTGCTTTTTATTCTCCCCCTTTTTATTTCTCCCCCTAAAATAATGTTCATACCATGCAGTGTCCAAAAGACCCACGTAAGCTGTGAGTACACTTGACTTGCTGTCTCATAAGGAGTGTTTTGAAACTCTGTATTACATGTGCATGGTTCAGTGAAGTGATGATTTAATTTGCATAGCATAATTGTCATAATTACTCTTCCAGTACAACCTTGTCATCATACCTCCCCCCAGCCTTGCATAGATGGAACCACTTATTAGTCAGCTTATAGTCAGTTTAGTCTATATCCAGGAATTTCATTACTTCTTCCTGCGATGTTTGCATTGCAGACATCATCACGGAGCATTATTTGTTTAAATAAATAAGGCCTAACTTCTGAGTGGCCTTGCTGCAGCCAGCCTCAAGCAGCCTTGCTCTGAGCTTTGCTGTAGCACCTGGTTCTCTTGTTGTTGCCATTGCAGCGGCGTGTGTGCTTCTTCTCCCCTGTCTGCTCACTGCATTTCACCTGGCAAGGCACAGTGCCACCCATAGCGTGCCTCTTAATCCTCTGTACTAACAATACAGCAGTGATTTGCAGTGTTTTGGGTTCGCCTTGAGACCCTATGGAGAAAATGTCACTATGGTTTTGTGCTTTGTCTGTCGGCTCACGTATTTAAAAATACCTCTTTTAGTTTGTTGTGAAGAGCTGTTACAGGTTCTGTTAGTAGGCTGCGATGTTACAGGTTGTCACTGGTTCTGTTCCATGCTGGTTAACAGCAGGATAATAAGTAAACCTGTGTGTTCCTTCTGGGATTATTAATCTTATTTGCTAATACTGAGATTAGTGAGATTAATGGAGGCTTTCCCAGGTAATGGAAATGGCTTTTAATCATAAAATCCAGTTGTGAAGAGTGATTCTGCTTGAGACTTGTTGATTGTTTCGTCTGTGATCTTGAGATGCTGTTTCTCAGTCTACATGTGGCTGTTTTTCCCCTTGTATCTGTTTACCTGCTTCTTCAAATGGTGATTACTTTTATGTAAGGAGCTTAATTTTACAGTTTTAATTATGAAGTGCATTTTCTATCATTTGCAGTTGATGCCCGTTTCAATCTTTGATTTCTCCAAGTGCTGGATATGCTTATTTTAATAACGATTTTAAATTTGTTTGAAGGTCTTCATGCACTATTAATAGACTTACATGGCAGCATTTTCATGCAGTAATCAAGTTTCAAAGCAATCTTGTGTACATTGGATTATTAACTGTCTAGCCGGAAAGACCAGATAAAGGAAAAGTCATAAAGATCAATAAAAAACAAGTAAATGAGTTTTGTCTTTAACTAATTGAAATGTATACCTTCATGCATTTCTTAACTATATGAACTCTGTTGTCTCAGATTCATATCCTCTTGTTTTTAATGAGTGTGCACACATTTAAATAATTTGGAAACTTAATTTTTAAAAAGAAGGTTCAAGACCCAAAGGAAAAAATGAGAAAAATGTGATTAAAAAGTAGCTGGAAGGTTGAGGTATCAAAAGCAAAAATGAGGTTAGTACCTGAGTTACATTTTACTATTCCAACTTCAGCATACCAAAATGATGTACTCTTTTGTCCTACTTTTCAAAGGTGCAAAACCTAAGATGAAAGTTGAAGTGGATTCTGGGGAATGAAGTGTCTCATAAATCCCTGTTTTCTTCCTCTTTTTTCCTCACAGCGAGCATGGATGCCATGGAATATGCACAGTTTATGAAACAAGATGGGAATCAGGATTTTAAAAATGGAAATTACACCTTGGCCATCAGGAAGTACGATCAAGCTCTGTATATGCTCGTTCAGTTAAGGCAGTGGGGCCTGTAAGTATTCTTTAATTACAAGATGTGAACTGTAGGACAGTCAGAAATCCGTGCAGTTCTGTGGTTAACTCTTACCCTGACACACAATTTTGTTGTGTCTTTTGTCACACTCTTTGATGGATCAGTTTTATAATTAAGGAGGAATTGCTGCTCTTGATATATCATGTGTGAGATAAGTTAGCAACTTTAACCTGAATATTTTTATATAAGCATTAATAATAACTGTAATTAAAGTGCAAAATATTTTTCCATAAATTATGTTGGTTTGTGTTAAATTACTTCTGCTTAGTAGCTGAGATGTTGTGGATTAATGTTGCTGTGGTTCTGCCAGGTACTGGTCACGTCGGTGTCTGTGGTTACACGGATCACTGATTATTTTGAAAACAGTTCATGCAGGTTACTTTGTTCTTGGTATTTGAGCTTTCCTAGTGTTCACAAATCTGGTGAAAACTAGCTTCAGCCAAAGAGTTCTGTGGATGTTTCTTTCCAAATGCCAAGAGCTTGTTGTCTTAACACTGATTGCTAACATGATGATTAACGGTGAAATAGTTGGGCATTATGTTAACTTTTAAATATTCATTACTACCATGTATTAGTGACACTATGAACCTTATTTAACACCAGCCATTAATTTAGTTTGACTGTTTGCCATTAGACAAAGGATGGTAAAACGCAGTCTGGAGCTGTGCTGGGAGTGAGACCAAGCGAGGACAGAGCCAAGAAGGCCGTTTCCACCAGCCCCTGATTCTGCCCTTTGCAGGGAGTGGGGCTTCCTCTTCCCGCTGGGGTCTGCTCCTGAGCATTCCCTTTCCCCTTGCTGCAGGTTGCCTTGGCAGGATTTGCTTGCATGAGAGAGTGTGCTCTGAATATGTTCAGTGTAGTTGAAACAACTTTCCTGAGTGTAAATTACTAGATAGGAATAAGAGGGAGGATACAGCACCATGCCACAAGATATTTGTTTCAGCACAGACAAGACAGACTTTTCAGGCTCCCCACTACCCTGTGTAGAACTGTAAGTTTTAGGAAGCTTGTTCCAGAAACTCTCACATCCAGATGTAAGTATTTCAGTATATTCTGTTCTCTGAAATATGTTTATTTCTTCAGCTGACAGAAATGTAGATAATTGTAATGATGTCATCAACTGATGATACAGTAAAACACTTCTTGGTTGTATTTTGATGACTAAAGTCTGTCTAGCATTTGTTACACCTTTCCTGTGTCCATTCTCTCCCATTCCTGGCTACTGACTTTCACTGAATGTCTAGATGTCTCTAGGTTTTCTAAACTGTCCCTAAACTCTCATAGCATCATAGAATATACTGCATTGGAAGGGACCCACAAGTATCATGAAGTTCAGTGCTTACTGCAGTACTCCAGTGGCTTGACTTCCTGCTTCAGAAGGGGCCAGAATATCACTAAGATACCATTTGGGGTGTCACTAAGAGATTTTATAGCTGATGTTCAAATTCTGTTAACTTTCTACAACTCTGTTTTTCCTTTTGAGTTTGTTAGGTGAGTGATGTGTGCACGTTTTCCTTTTTCTTGTTGCTAACTATAAACTACCTTGCATCCTTTTTTTTTTTAAGTTGAATAAGCAATTATTTGCTGCTAACTTTTTTTCAGGTGTTCCGGGGACATAGCTGTGTTATACTGCAACAAATCAACTTGCTTGTACAATCTTGGTAAATGGAGAGAAGCAATGCTTTCAGCCTTCGAGAGCTTACGCTGGGATCCAGAGTATGTTAAGGTATTCACATGTTTAGGCTGGCAATTTTTTGCCTGTATTACATTTTAAACCAAGTGTCAGTGTCTGCTTTTTGTTGTGTTTTGTTTTTAAGATGTACTATAGCATTAAAAATTACAGAATCGGTATCTGTCTGTGCACATGAACATCAAAATTACTACTGTAATACTACTTATGATAAAATAAAGCAGCTTTCTTTTCCTTGCTGGTTCCTTCTGGTCCCAACAGGAAAGGTACTAATGCTTTTAAGAAGATAACTCTTCTTTTAATATCACAGACAAGGTGATAGCAAGTAATAAAGTCTTATGTGCTCTTCTGATGCTGGGGACCCAGGGTGGTGCAGGATTGACCAGGATATGTTTTGAATAAGCTGACTCCACTGTGAGTCTGAGACAGTAAAACTTAGTTCAGTGGTGAACATAAATGTATTCAGGTACCATTGGCTAAAGAACATATGCATTGTTTTAAATACTGCAGAATGCTACTAAACAGTGACATAATGACATAAATGTATATTATGGACCTTGTGACAAGAAAAATTTCTGTCCAGGATAGTTGCTAGCAGTATGTCTTCTTATCCCGTAGTTGATTTTCAAGATGTTTTCTGTAGGTGTCTATATGTATTTATTGCTCTTTCACAGTATGTGCAATGACATCAGTAACACAATGTGAATTACAAGGGATTTCAGTTGCATTTTTTTTTTAATATGTGTGTGAGAAGCTGTGAAAATAGCACTACATGCCATTTTATACCATACTAAGTGAATTTAGGAGAAAATGATAACTTTTTGTTAACTTTTCTGGAACAGGCTGTCCAGAGAGGTTGTGGAGTCTCCTTCTGTGGAGGTATTCAAAACCTGCCTGGGTGCCTACCTGCACGACCTGCTGCAGGGAGCCTGCTTTAGCAGGGGGTTGGACTAGATGATCTCTAGAGGTCCCCTCCAACACCTGAGATTCTGTGATTTTGTAGTCAAGATCTCTGAATACTTTCTCAACAGTGGTCTTTTTTGTTCTTCTTTTTTCATAGGCTTATTACAGAGCTGGCCACTCACTGATCATGTTATCAAACAGCTATAACGCGATTTCTATGTTTCATAGAGGTTTGACTCTTCTAAATGGTTCTGTAGATCAAGCTCAAATTGCTGATTTTATAGCAGGAATCTTCACAAGTGTCAATGGTAAGCTCAAATTAAAAGCTTAATTATTTTAAGAACCCTTCAATAGTGATGGAGACAACACAAGAGACCTTTGTAGGACATCCTTCCCCAAAGCATTTATTTCGCTCTCCTTCAGCAACAGAAATCTGCTTGAGGATTATGAATGTGTAGAGTAGCCACATTAAAAGTATGGGGTAAACTTGGTACAGTTTGTGTACAGCAGATACCAGCAATCTGAAAACAGTGTGCAGGGGAGCATGTTGTCTCACATGAAGATATCAGTTGTAGATCAGTTAGAAAAGGTTGAAATTCAGAGACTGGGAGCCATGGCTGGAGATTTGGAGCTCCATACATCTAAGGCTTTAGTGCCTTTTCTGCAAACTGCTCTGACTTCCATTTAGCTAGGTAGATTTGAAAATGGTTGGAAGATACTGGGCTTAAATTTAAGCTCTCAGTTCTTGTGGGGGAGCTGTCCCTCAACTAAAAATGGTCAGCAGTGAAAAGAGTGAATTTGGTCTTTTTGTGCCATCGTTCACTTGTTTTCAAGTGACATATGCACTATGTCTCCCTTCCCTCTTAAACTTCTCTCCTTGTCTATCTTACCCTACTTTTTTTTTTTTTGTCTGGTTTGCAAGCATTGTCTGATGGGGCCTGCAGGTGTGGCAAGTATTTGGTTTGTGCCTGTGCTGTGTTCAGTTGAACTTACAGCCCAGTGTTAAGGATGTGGATTATCTCAGCAGCATCCACTGCTTGGTTTACCAAGAAGTCATGAATACACCACAGTGATTTTGGGTTTACATGAGGGCAGGGACTCTTTTTTTTTTCATGTTTAAAGAGGACTGGCTGCTGATAGAAAGGTACCATTTCAGTTTGGTGGCCAAGAGTTGTCATGCTAAAGAAATCACGTTTGCTCCCTATTAGCATTCTCCTGAGTATTAATACTAAAGCTGTCCCTCTGCAGTGAAGTAATTTAGTTGGAGACCACAACTTTAAAAGTGCTGCATATACTACATACTTTTCATAACTTCTTACTTTTGCAGATGAACGGGTCTTGCCACCAACTTTCTACCCCGCGTATGATTATATATTCAGTGCAAGGTTTGATGCACTGATTTGGCAGGCAGTGATGGAAAAGTTGGCTCAGAAAGGGAAGTGGCAGGTAAGTCTGTCCCTGTGAAGTGAAAACAAATGTTACATACTCGCTTCTCAGCCTTTTGACTAAGATCAAGTGTAGACTAGTGTAGTACTGCTGTACAAAAAGACAGTCACTGGTACCTGTTCGGGGTAAGCTTGTGTTACCTCTAAGATAAAAAAACAATTCATCTTTATTGTTCCTTGTTTCAATTTTCTTGATTTTTTTCCTTGAAAAATATTCTTAGTTCAAAATAATTTCCAAAATTCATTTCTCAAAGGGATACAACAAAGTTAAGATCCCACTTGTCTCTTGCTGTTTTCTCTGTTTTGATTCCATCTAGGGGCTCCATTATTCTTAAAGACATTGAAGGGATAAAAATGTATTCTTAGTGTCTTTTTCTTTTGGATGAAGGATCCACTCAGTGGAAGTACACAGTTGGTCAATAAAGCCAGATTATTTTGGAAAACCAGGAGAATCACCTGAAGTTATTTTAACCCTCTTTTTAAATAATGACTGTATGAAAAATGGTTCATTGTCACAATTACAGTGTGTTGGTCGCTAGGTGCTGGCAGGGGGCTGCGGGGCTGCTGTGTGTGGCGAGGCTGGCTCTGTCCCATGCCGGACACAGCCTTTTCCAGCCAGCTCCAATAGCCTCACTGCAGGGCATGGCTGGGCACAACGGCCACTGGCAGGAGTCTCAGGGAAACTTATCTAGGAAGAGGCAAAACGCTGCATGGCAGAGTGAGGAAAAAGTGTGAGAAAGCCCTGTGAGCACCAGGATCAAAGAAGGAGAGCAACTGGCAGCCTTACAAGGTCGACCCACGAGAGTGCAGTTCAGGATTTGAAGACGCACTTAGGTGGATCAGTACATGATCAATACATGCCCACCAGCCTCTGGTGAAGAACCTGTCCCTAAACCTCAGCTGACCCTCCCCTGACACAGTTCTGTGCTGTTCCCTTGGTCCTCTGTCACTGTCACCAGAAAGCAGAGCTCAGCACTGCCCCTCCACTCCCTGTGAGGAGCTGCAGGCCTTGTTTAACTTCATGTGGTTGCTGACTGCCCAGCCCTCACGTTTGTTAAGATCTCTCTGCAAGGCCACTCTGCCCTTAAGGGAATCAACAGCTCCTCCTAATGTAGTGTCATCCGCAAACTTCTTTAGTATACTTTCAAATCATGCATCCAAGTCATTGATGAAAACAGTGAAGAGAACTGGCCCTAAAACGAAGCCCTGGGGAGCCCCAGCAATGGCTGGCTGCCAGCCTGATGTAACCCTGTTTACTGTAACCTTTTGAGCCCAAGCTGAGCTCACCCATCACGTCATGAAAAACAGTATTGAAAGCTTTACTGAAATCCAAAACCGTCACATCTGCTGGCTTCCCTTGTTCAGCCAGGTGCGTAATCTTGCCCTGAAAGGAGAATTATTCATTAAAAAGGACTTTCCCCTCATGAGCGTGTGCTGGCTTTGACCAGTTAGTGCATTGTCTTTCATGTGTATTTCAGTAACTCCCAGGATGATCTTCTCTGTAATTTTATCAGGCACCGAAGTAGAACTGACAGGCCTGTAATTACATAGATCTTCTTTCTTATCCTTATTGAAAAAGGGTCACTACCAAAGGTGTACTGGAGATACTTTTAGGATCTGACCCTTTCCATGTGGTCTCTATTTCTTATGAGATTTTAATTGGTCATAGCTTCTCACAGTCCATTGTAAATACATTAACTCAATTGCAAAATGAAAAGGGAAATTCAGTGATGTGTTACAATATTAAAAAAAAGATCTGAAATGTTGTTAGCCCTTGTTTCACTCTGCCACAAAGTTTAGTGAAGCAGTGAATAACAGAGTTTCTAAGTGCACTTACCACGGTTGTTTTTTTCCTAGTCTTTTCTGTTGTTGTTGTCCAAGAAGAAAGAATTGCCCACCAATCTCAGAGTTAACCAGTTACCACTGAAAAATCTCTTTGAGGTAAAGTAACAAACTTTTAAAAATTTGTGTCTGTTTTTTTTTTTCTGTTCAGTGGGAGATTTTCCATCTTGTGGGCAAGGTTAAAACAGATGAGAGAAAAATAAAATGAAAAATAACATATGGTTATGTTAAATAATATATGGTTACATTAAATCATCTGTTTTGTCCCTTTTCATCTGATCATTAAAAAATACTTAATTTGTATAGTTTTTAGATGCAATTTAGTATTTCCCCTACTTGGTCACAAAAAGACATCTTCCTCTCAAGTACAGCAAGCTATTCATGTCAGACCTGGAACCTAACACTAGATTTAAGGTAGAAAAATGTTTGATATCTGTTAAGTTGGATGTGTTTTCCAACCAGGATAACTTGCAGTATTCCTGGGATAGGGTGGTATTGTGTTTTGCTGGCCTGCTTCTGGTCTGTTTCATGATACTGCGTCTGATTATGAAAAATTGAGCCCACTGCTGTGTTGGAATTTTTCTTTACTCAGTGCCCCAAATTTTTGGTATGTTGCTTTAGACGCAGGCCACTAAACTGGCTCCCTGAAGGCTTACCTTCCAGATAATGTTGGGGGTTTATAAGTTGGAAACACATAGACCAAGTAGCCACAGTTCTAATGCCTTTCACTGAGATGATGGCATCTGCTGTCAATCTGTGCCCACCTTGTGCATGTGAAGTAGCAGCTGGTGTCCATAGTAGTAGCCTGCCAAGTTTCTGAAGGCAGTACACAGTGTATGTATCTGTTATTGTGCAATGGATGCCCATCCTGTTTCAATAACAATTGAGGTAAAGCATTTCTTGTGGACCATTAGAAAGCAGATGTGTTTACACAAGCATGCCATCATTAGCTAGCATTGGACAAGTGTGCCGTGTTAATGCCAGTAGAGAAGCTTAAATGGGACTTTATGCTACCCTCCTTCATCCCTCATGCATTTGATCAGCTTTTTGCAGGGAGAGAGGTGGGTCAGAGTCCAGGCCCTGAAAGATCAATAAGCACTGCTTCTCTTTTGCAAAAATTAGAGGAAAATGTGGCTTTCTGACAGCTGGAACTTCCCCTGCTGCCACCATATATTCCCTATAGTTTGTTGTATTTCATTTTTGTAACTGTGCACAAACAGTAATACTTGCCAGTCAAAATTTGGCATGAGGTGTTAGAAAGAAAGATTTATTTGTGGATGTTGGAAGGCTGTGCAAAGCCTGCTATTTAAAAAATGGCTGGTACAGATGAAGAAATTATGTCTAAACACCGTTTTTGAGTAGCTCTTCATGGCCAGATCCTCCTGGCATACTGTCTCAGTTTCCCTCTGAGCTTCCTCTGCTCACCTCCAGAGTTCCTGTGTCAGTGTCTCTGTTGCTTGTAGACTGTACTTGATGCTCATTAAGTCCCTTCTAAAGCATCTTTTTTTGGTTCAGGCTTTTTCTTGTCAGACTCTCTGCTTACAGTCTTGGTGTGTAAATTTTCCTGTAAAATCCATACTTGACAGCTTTTCTTTGTGTGAACAGTTATATTATCATTGCTGTCTTAATAATGCCAGATGCTTCCTGGGCTGGATGAGAGAATGAGGCGTTGTCCTGCTTTCCATTGATGGGATTCCTGAGCTGTGTGAGGGATGTTACCTGGGTTGTCTGTGCCTCCTTCCCTCAGTCAATAACTCCTGTTTTCCAATTTCAAACATTTCTTCAGTCTTTTCTTGCTTTAGGATAACTGCTTGCAGAAGCGGCCTCATCTGAGCTTAGAAAGTACAATACCTAGTTACAGCAAGGTGTGCACTGGAATGTAGTAACATTTAATAGACTTGCAAGGCAGAAAGTTGCCATCAGTTTACAGGGAAGAAATACAGAAATATGTATTACAAAATAGGCTTCCAATTCAGTGCTTTTCAGAGCAGGAAAAGTGTTTCAAAATTCACAAACATCTCATTGGAGAAATGTATTTGCTTTGAACTTCTACTGGAACTGTTAGGTATGTGGTAAATGTTTCATTTTACCATGAGTATGGCTTGGTTGTTACTGTTGTTACGTTCCAGCAATTCCTGTCATAAAAAATGTGGAAATGTGATTTTAAAAGAATGTCTTTTGTGAATATAAAATAACATATTGCGATTCTTTTCTTTGTTATCAGACTTTTGAGTTGTATGGATGTGATGAGACGATGCAAAATGTAGCAGAATTAGTCAAATGGCTGATTTCCATTGGGGCAAAAGTTGAATCCATTGGAGTTTATCCCCTTCATGCTGTTATCAGATTGTGTATCAAAGCAAGTAAGTGATGACCACTGCTAAAATAAACCAAGTGTTGTCTTCTTTAAAGTAAATGTAATTAGATCAGCATGACTAAGCAAGTAAATATAATTAGATCAGCATGACGTAAGCATGACTTCACATGTATCAATAAAACACAGGAAAGATGTGGAGCTTTTGGAGAGGGTCCCAAGGAGGGCCACAAAGATGATCAGAGGGCTGGAGCACCTCTCCTATGAAGACAAGCTGAAGGAACTGGGCTTGTTCAGCCTGGAAAAGAGAAGGCTGTTGGGAGACCTCATTGCGGCCCTCCGATATTTAAAGGGAGTTTATAAACATGAGGGAAATAAACTTTTTACAAGGGTAGATAGTGAAAGGACAAGGGGGAATTGTTTTAAACTAAGGGGAGGGAGATTCAGATTAGATGTTGGGGGGCAGTTTTGAGAGAGTGATGTGGTACTGGAACAGGCTGCCCAGAGAGGCTGTGGATGCCCCATCCCTGGAGGTGTTTGAGGCCAGGTTGGATGGGGCCCTGGGCAATCTGGTCTAGTACTTGATCTAGCAGTTGGCAACCCTGCCTGTGGCTGGGGGGTTGGAACTTAATGATCCTTGAGGTCCTTTCCAACCCAAGCCATTCTATGATTCTGTGATTTTAAGAATTTTGTAAACTCTCTTTTTTATCTGTGCTGTTAGCGATAAAAACCTAATATGGATGTTCTCTTCTAAGTTTTGGAGCTAAAGTGTGATTGATGTGAGTCTTCCAGATCCTAGGTATGCTAACTTTGACAAAAATAAAGTATTTCCTCCTGCCACCTCAGTGTGGAACAACATTTTCTGTACGTGCTAAAGATTTATGAGTCAACTAAGTGACGCATGCTGGGAGTCTGTGAGAACGTAGTGCCATGTCTCCCACAATGCAGCTGGCTCATGCCATAATTTCTCTTGCTTATTTTTTTTACCTCCCTTACTCCCCATGTATGAGAAAAGGTTTCATACAGGTGCATCTTTGCGTTCCCTAGAGAGAAAAACAGCATCTATTTCTATTGCATCTATTTACTATTTATAACAAGTGTTTTCTTTTATCATTTCAGAAAAGAACCATATTTTCAGATGGTTACTGTCTCAGAGGCCAGACTTGAAGGATAGAATCAACCAGCAAGACAGAGATGGATGCACCCTCCTGCACATTGTGGCATCTTCCAGTGACTATTCCCGGAAACGCAGTAAATGCAGTTATTTTTTCTTTTATTCCTACTCGTGTGGTGTTTTGTTGTCATATAGGAAATTGAGGAATGGAAGAAAATTTCAGACCCCAGTGTTTGCTGCTACATACAAGGAAGAAAATGAGAGATCCCTGTTATCTGAATATAATAACTGATATTTAAGCATGTCAGTAATTCCCTTATAAGTCTGTATACTTGATTTGGTGACCATTTTTTTTTTGCTTCTTGATTTGATTGGTTATGACTTTCCAGTAAGTACACTGTAGTTTTTAGTTACCTTTTAAATCTAAATGTGCCTTGACCTCCTAGAGACCTATCATATTTTTCTGTTGTTTTACTTGTTTGTTTGTTTTAACTAGGTGAAGCTTTAAAATCTAAGTAGCAGTGTACCTTGTTAGAGGTTAAAAATGAAATCCTTTCCTTCAAGTTTTCTGTGAGGTCTCTTTTACAGTAATTTAGCCTGGCTTTCTTCCTTGTATTTCTTACGCTGACCACGAGGTGGCCTCAGGAAACAAGCATCGGCGCCAAGATGTATCCACTCTTCGAGGTCGTTGAACACAGTGACATTCTGGTGGCTCTCTAATAGTATGAATGAGATGCAGGCAGTCTATGTCTAACTAACTTCATTTCCTGGAAAGAAGTCATACTTCTTTTGCAACATCTTTTACTATAAGACTCTTCTGTTTCCAGAAGAGACCAGATATATATTTATAGATATATTTATAAATATATTAAAACTCTTGCATCCATCCATTAACAAAAACTAATTCCTAAGGTAGTTTGAATGGTAAGACTTGTACAGACAAAGCACAACAACGACTAAAGGAGCTGGGGCTGTTTAGTCTGGGGAAGAGGAGGCTGAGGGGAGACCTTCTTGCTCTCTTCAAATACCTGAAAGGTGATTGCAGTGAGGGCAGGGCTGGTCTCTTCTCAGTGGTGACAGGTGACAGGACAAGGGGAAATGGCCCCAAGTTGTGCCCAGGGAGGGTTAGGTTGGATATCAGGAAAAACTTCCTTACAGAAAGGGTTATTAAGCACTGGGATAGGTTCCCCAGAGAGGCGGTTGAGTCACCATCCCTGAATGTGCTTAAAAATCGTTTGGATGTGGTGCTCAGGGCCATGATTTAGTGGTGGGTTCTTAGAGTAGTGTGGTTAGGTTGCGGTTGGACTTGATGATCTTGAAGGTCTTTTCCAACCTGAGCATTTCTGTGGTTCTGTGACAGCTGTGTTAGTCTGCATATCTCTTTCCTCATCCAGATTTTTCCTTCAGCACATGCAATTAAAGAGATTGTGTTCTGTGGAGCTGTGCCTGGGGGAAATATAATGATCTAACAATTCTTTGATCAGCATTTCTTCGTCTTCTCTTGCATTACATGATTTGGTGTTCTTGTGGTCTTCCAGCTGTTCTGTTGGAAGATCAGTACTGCTGCTTGCAGGGCTGTAAAGTGCTCCCTGGGAGTGCAGTGGGACACTGCAAGAAGAGAGCTTCTCATCTTCGAGAATAATTATTAAACTCTGTGTCAAAACTTTAAGTCACTGTTATATTTATTGTCTTTGTTCTGTAATTCCCTATAGCATTTCAAAACACTTAAAGTGACTTCTGTTGAAATCAATGATACTTACCGTTAGTTAAACTAGAAATCTTTGTTACAAGGCTTATTACCACAAAATTAGTGTGTTTTCTGTTGCGTAGGAAAGAAAATCAGTACACAGCAGTAAATATTCATGCCTGAATATAAAAAATAATCAGTTTTGTTAAGTCACCTGACAAACAATAGAAAAATCTCCTGTTTTGCTTTTTCTTTATGTGCAGAGCAGTTTGCCTAAAAACTGGAGAACAGGGCTAGGGCATAATAAAGGAGGGGCTTTTGACATTCTGCCTCTGACCAGCGGAATGCTCTTGAGGCACCCTGTCACTTTGTGTTTCAGAGCTCCCATTTCCCAACTTACAATAACAAAGATAGAGTTTATAATTAGTTTTTTAACAATTCATTGAGTTTCATTTGGAGATAATACCCAACGATTCCTAAGACACTGGAAAAATTTATATGTATATATATAAATTATGCTAGAAATTGTGCCAAATTTGAAATCAAACAAACAAAACAAAACAACCCCTGAACAATGAGAATTATTCGTCCTCTAATGCTTTTCCTTGTAATGCTTTAGGTCAAACAGAAGATGTGCTAATGCTTCTGAATTTGGGGGTTGATCCTACCATTCCAGATGCACGGTCAAGAAACGTCATAGATATTTTGAAAAAGAATAAAAACTTTGATGCTGTCAAAGCAGTCAGCAGTCACATTGAGAAACACACTTCCTCCTCTGTGGAACTGGAAGGTACTGTATGGCCTCTGTGCTTTTTTTGTTTTTAAATTATATCTTTTAGATGCAGAATTGCTTTATTTGTAATTGGCAATAGTAGGTGGATTTTACGTAACTTTCTGTATGAGTTGTCACCCTGGTGAGTCAGTGTTGAACATTTTGTCCTTGCCTGAAGGTGTCTGCTGTCCAACTAATGTTCTTAATGTATCATGCAATAAGTAATTGCAAATTGCTTCAAGTTACTCTTATCCACTGCTGGATTTGTTTTCATTAGCACAAGAATCTCCTCCTGCCATAGAAACTGCATCTTTTTGATGCTTTTATCAGTTCCGACCATTTACCTGTGTTTGGCAAATGAAACATTTGGTAGAAATATCCATGACAAATTTAAAATCCTTTAAATGAAGAAAAAACGTTGACCAAAAAGAGAAACCATGAGATGATGAACATGTATGTGAAGAGATGATGACCTGCTTTGAAAAAAAAATAATGTTTTAGTGAGAGATCCTCCTTGGTCGGAAAGTTCTAGTCATTTTTGATCCACATGGGTGATACGCAGCTGAAACTCCCATGTTACATGGAAACGTTTAAAATCTCTTCACATGATAAGGGACAAGAGCAGCAGAGCAGACTATTGGAGAGCCTCTCATAACCAAAGCAGAGCACTAAAAATTTAGTTATACACTTGAAGTAAGGGCAAACTGCAAATTATTTTAAAAATTATTACTGATATTTGTGGGCAGTTTGTGAAAGACCAGTTGTCTTACGGAAAGGTGCCAATCTTAATTTTCCCAGTGCTAACATGGAATTTCATGAATTGACATGCTAAACTCGTTTTCAGTCTGCTCTTATAAATGCCCATCAGTTCTGAAGAGGACTCTGAGTTCTCTGTTCTTTGTAACTTTCTGTTCTGGAAACTGGTGTATGAAGCATGATTGCCTAAATAATAGGGAATTCTACTTTGACATCAATAAATCAGAACGAGAAAGCATACAAATTGTACAATAAAACCCCAGTGTCAAACTATCAGTATTGACTAATCCTTACATAGTTTCCTGTCTTCCTTAACAAATGGGATAAACCTGAGCTGCCTATACTGCAGTGTAGTCAGAGAGATGCTGGTTAGAGGAAATGGGGAACTGTCTACCCACAGCAAGCAAGGGGCTGGAGAGCAAGACTCTGCTTTACCCCTGGGGTTAATCCTGGTTGCTAAAAAGGTGACTTATCTTACCTGTTGCTTTGTCCTTGGGGGGAAAGCTACTGTTTTGTCTGATCTTTGATGTACTTAAATTCCCTGAAATTTTCAGGAAATTCATGCTAAGTCTTTTGGTTTTCATTTAAAAACAGTGATTAGGACATGATTTAAAATCAGCAATTGTCCATTACCCAAGTATCTTAAACCTGTAGGTGTCATTTTGCTGTGATGGGTTTGTTGGTTTGTTAGTTTAGTTTTAAAAGGGCAAATTATTCTCTGGCTGTATTTGTTAAATGCCAGTGAGAATTCAAACAAGCTCAGGGCAGCTGATTAAAAGCGTATGCTGGAAGTGTTACTGTTCCTAGTCATTTACTCTGAAAATTCTTATCATTGCAAGGCAGCAATGTCCTGCCTGCATGTACATCAGCTTGTCAACTATTGCAATTTTCAGCCTGATGTACTAATATAAAGAGTATTTAATGAGTATATTAAATGTGTTTTGGGATACAAAGTATAATAATACAGTGTATTACAATCCTGCCCTGAAAACATAACCATGAAGAACTGGATTTTCAATTTGTGTAATGTTTTGCAGAAGAAGATAGAAGAAGAGCTGCAGTTGATTCTTTCCTGGATGCTCTCGAACAGTTTGTTAAGTTCTGCAGTTTTGAAAATGGGGTACATCATAAAAATATACTGAAGGAAGATGTGTTTCAGAGATTTCTGAAACTGCTTTCTTCTGTGAAAGGTACAGTGAGTTCCCATTTCTCCTCTTAATTGTTTTGAAAAATGTGTTTGATGCTAACATACAGTTTTTGCTCTCTTACCCTTCCTTCATTTCCGTGTTTCTACAGTTGATATTACTGGAACAGTGTACTTCTACTTATTTTTACTGCTGTGTTTTGCAGTGAAAACCCACCATAATACGCACAAAAATTCAGTATGATGAATAAAAGTGTCCAAAAGTAATTTGTCTGTCAGCATAAAGACAAAAGGACACAAGTGTAGATTTTTGCTGTTCTGTGCTTTGAATTTAATGAGCTCATTATTCTGAAATTTGTTTACATTGAGATGGATTTAATTGTCTGTTTTTGAGTGAGTTATTTTGTCCTGCTTGTCTTGCAGAAATTCCTGAAGGGGTGGCTTGCAACATCTCCCAAGCCTGTGCTAACAGCATCATAAAACTGTTGTTGAAGAAGCAAATGTGGCATGAAGTTTTGCTGTTGCTAACAGGGAAAGCCAATGGGGAAAACACATCAGATGGAGGACTCTTCAAAACCTGCAGTCTTTCAGATGTTGACATTGGCAGCATTATCCAGCAGTGTGACAGACTGGATGAGCGAGTCCACCTCATAAGATGTTTGGTAGAAAGAGGAGGTGAAAAATTACTTTTTTTAAAACATAGGATATTGTTTTTTGCATGTTTGGAGCAGCATAGCTTCAGAAATAGTTTTTGTGGCTCTGTATAAGTGCTGCAGCTTGTTGAGGTGCAGTACATTTACTGCACTTGCTACACTGGAAATCTGTTAGGGCTGTGTAGGATGAAAGATGTTTTTCAAATGAACTTTGGCTGTTAGAGTTGGATTAGGAGGTAAAAGGGCAAGGATTCTTGTTGCTCCTTTGCTTATAGTTTTCTTGGACTTTTTCCCTGTCTTGAGCCACAGTATCATCCTGATAGAAAATGTGATTCACAGTTTTGGGGTTCAGTCTGCTGTCTTGTCACAGGCTACTTCAGTGAATTCAAGGGCCTGACCGAGTATCTTTCTTTTTTCAGTCAGTGTGAACATGATCATTTTTTCTTGTTTTGCATAAGGTTTATTCCTAGAATTACTCTGCCATTTTTCATTTCATCTTATAACTTGATGCTAGCTATAAATTATAGACACGCAGTCCTGCTGCAGGCTTGTGTCTGGGATTGCAAGGAGGGTTCTTGTTTCATTCAGTGACTGACTTACTTGAAGAAGATAGGTTCTGGCCTGTCTGTCTTCCTGTTGCAACAGGAGAACTGGGAGAACAACAGATTATTGGGAGATTAGAGGAGACTCTGAAGATTTTTTTTCTCAAAAACTCTTTTTGCCTGCTCAGCAATCGATTTGTACATTTCTCTGATAAGCACTTTTTGTAGTTTGCAGATCTGGTTTATCACATTTAACCACTATTATTTTCACGTCCTTCATGCTAGCTCTGCAAGATGGGATTGGAACCAAATCTGAAATACCACTGCAAATCTGCCTGAAAAAGAATTACTTTGAACTGGTGTATTTGCTGCTGACCAAGGGTGCAGATCCTCGAAATATCTCCATTGCACAAGGAGATACTCCTTTGCATGCTGCAGTCCACATCTGTTTAGAGAAAAGAGGTAAGGTTTTTGTATGCATAAGTCTGAGGGATACAAACATCTCTAGCAGAAAGGCAGTGTGGCAATTGAGGCAGGGACTCCGTTGCTATTGCAGGACGAAAGCCCTTTATTGTATGTGCTTGCAACCTTTTATACCCGCGTACCAACCCCTTGGTCATGTGTCCTAGGGTCTTTTGTTAGTCGAAGTTGGGGATTAGTCTTTGTTTTCCCACATCTCCGCCTTCTTTATTACTTTGAACAACAAGCACTTGGTTGACTGCCTTATTAATCATGGTTCTAAGGCACGATATAATACAAGGAATACATACCAACAAGCATGCAAAAACCTGAAGAAATAATATTAACTCACACAACAATCTCAGTAAACTGAAAACATGTCTTGCTGTGACTAAACTCCCACACTAAAACCCAAACTCACTGTTGTTACAATCACACCCAAAGGACACTGTCATGATAGCCTCCAAACCTTACATAACTTCTATACTGTCATAATGAAATCACTTCAAATACAAACGACTTAGGATAAATTTGTTTAGCTCCACTTCGCCCTCAAGAATTACATTGCCTCCCCTCATTTTGACGAAGTTGTATAAACCCTGAAACCACCCATCAAACCAATCCCATGAGGTTTCGACACGTAGCTTATTTTGTGCTCTGAAGCGGATATACTTCTAAAATAAGGGATCACACATTTTGAACAGCAAGTTAGTTTCCCATTATATACTCTTGATAACATGGCAAGAACTTAAAAATATTGTTATACATGAAGAATAATAAACCTGCGCTTAGGACACTTACACCAATTCCATTAAACTGCAGTTACTCTAAACAAGCTGCTCAACGAAATTATTTGGGAAGGGTAATTTTACTATCACCATTTGCTTAAACAGTCATAAAGCAAATCATACAAAATTCCTAGTAGCCAAAAACAGTAAAATTCTCGTAACAAATTTAACATCTTCTGTTATTGAGCTGCTAAGGGAAAAGAACAAGTTCCTGAGGTAGTTGTTGCATTGCTTGATGCTGGTTATTGGCTGCAGTATAATTGCACCAAGTGGATCTACAGCCTGATTGCCTCCGTAAGCCTTCTCTGTAGAAGTGACTCGGCTTTTGTTGCTAACCCACAGGTTCCTACCAATCCTGTTCCAGGGGAATGGTGTCTTGGCCTGTGGCATTGGGGAGTGTATTCTGTATCGCCTTTTGTTGTGCAGATTCTCTCCAAAAGCCCATCCACATCATGTACTGGGTACTTGTCATAGTCAATTATGCCTCGGTTGTGCAATCACAAGGAGAAAGAGTGTAAATAAAGCCTAACAGATTACTGGTATTAGGGGGAGCCAGCCTGAATCCAAGGACCACTTTCCGGAGCTCTTTTATTATTTGAAAACTTATACCCTCCCATTTCGGGCACCTGTTAGGTTCGTAAATTACAGGGCGGGTGAGGGCTGACTGCAGTCTCTTGAGAGCTGAATGCAGTCCCTGAACCACGTCAAAGTCCCCCTCCAGCTCCACTTCTTCGCAGATCACACATGAAACCTCACGTGGATCGGGCAGGTGCAAGTCTGCTTCCTTCCTCCGGCTCACTAGACTGGGGTCTAAAGGGTAGACCAATCTGCAGGGGCCCAAAAGGTCTTTAGCCACATGGTCAGAGCACGTAGCTGCGTCCCACAGCCTCACTCCCACTTTGTCCCACATCTCTGTGTCATAAATTGTAGCCCCATCTACTCCTACATTACGAGAGACCCACACCAACAGTCGCCTTAAATCAAAGCCTTCCACTTTAGCCTGGTGCTTCTGCAAAATCGCTTCCGTTACTTTGCAAACCGCCTTCTGTTCCTTTGGTGCAGATTGTGGCTATGCAGCCTCGTCCTGCTTCCTTTCAGCAGCCCTGATTCCTGCTTCCTTTCAGCAGCCCTGATTCCTGCTTCCTTTCAGCAG